>NC_064038.1:6351821-6488383 GCF_932526225.1 Nematostella vectensis
CTTAAAAAAAAAGCACATACTATACTGTTTGCTGAAGAAAGGTTTCTTCGATAATTTATGAATATTTCCAAAGGTCGAACGCTTGATCATCGCATGTCAGTTGACATGGTTTCGGCTTCATAAAGGCAATCGAGTTATAATTCAGAGGTTATTGAGGCCTATAGCATTTGTTTAATCTATCTATATCGCCAATATAACTTATCCGTTCAGTTAAAAACTGGTTGGCATCCTCGTCTTGTAGCCGTATTTCAGCGATGCTGTTGACATTGTTGATTTTTGTTGTCTTGAGGTTTAAGTAGCTTGTTTGTAATTTATCAAAAATCACGCTCTATGACCGCGTTCCTTTGGTGAAAATCTTTGCATCTTTCAGCCTAGCTAATATATAAGCTATCGGCATTTGTTTTTATTTGATCCGGTTGATTTTCTAAACAAATACCCTTTTCCAAGCAAATCTTTACGTATGCACATCTGGCGCAAGTCACTTTAGAAACCGAGGATTAACTAGGATACGCGTTAATCGAAACCCCGCTGCTAGAAATAAACCGAATGAGTTGCTTCAGGAACTTTATCACCCATGCGTAATATTTTTAACGTTGTCGCACTCAACTAATTACACATTATTTGTGTCTTTGCCCTATTTTAATAAGAGTTCAATATTACCAGAAGGCAAAAAACATGCGTGACATGTTACATAGAAAAAAAAGTTGAAGGCCCAGTTTTTCTTAGAAAAGCGCGCACATTTAAACTCTAGCTTATAATAATTTGTTTCTCTTACGCATTTGATAATTGTCGATTTTGAGATGTCTGGAACAAATTAGGGCGAATAATGATTTTTTTTAATGATAGTATTTTCCGTACAGACCGTCTTATCTTTTGACAGGCCTGTGAAATATGTGCATTATCGTTTTTCTCGATGATTAAACTTTCTCCACGTCAAGATAAAGAAATATTATGATTGTTCTTACATTTTCAGAATTTATGTTTTCTCAGGCCCTCGTTTTTTATTCCAAGTAAATTCTTTATTTTAGGAAGGAGATGCATGTTCTAGGGGGAGGGGGGGGGGTGGTTATAGATCTCAAACAACACATTTAAGTAGCAGTTGTATTCCTATCTTAAGGCACGTTCAAACCAGCCTCTATCTAATATCTTTAGAAGTCCACTTCCAATAACTAAAGATGCCCTATACATAACTGTATGACATTATCATGTTTACAGCTACAGTTCAATGATTCCTCAATTTTTGTAACATCTACTTTACTTTCACAGAAATCAACCAAAGGTTTTGAGGTGCTTGAGAAAGTGTTTGATCACCTTAATCTGCTGGAGAGAGACTACTTTGGCTTGCGGTTCATTGAGAAGAACACACAATCAGTGAGTACAGAAGATGAGATACAAGTATCTGTTGTGTTTCTTTTATCACAACAAACTCAAATGATAATCAAAGACCTGCTTCTCTAGTGGTCGCATTGCAAAGAATGCATGCTGTGGTGTGCAGATAACACAGCTTTTTGCGGGGCCATACCAGGCCTTGAAATATTGAGAAGGCATAATAGAGACCTCAAGAAAACTGATGGACACAGGAAAACTTAAAAAAAATAAATAAATAAAATAAAAAATGAAAGGGGGTGCTTTTGTATGGTGGCCCAGTGTTATAATATTAAAACCAATTACAATACTGGAAATCAACTATAAAAAATATATAATAAAACAAATTAAAATTCTAATTCCTTTATTTAATATTTATTTTTTATTTTTTGAAAAATATAAAAAAGTATTGTGGCAAAAAAAATATTGACAAAAAAATTACAAACAGAAAATATTAATTAAAAAATCCCGCACGAAATTTATTCACACCAAAAAATAATATAAATCTGATAAAAAAAACTGGATGTCCAAAAATAAACCGCATTGAAAATCAACATTGAAAATCAACGTTGAATATCAACATTGAAAATCAGCATTGAAAAACAACATTGAAAATAAACATTATAAAACAAACATTGAAAATCAAAGGTAAATTTCACCAACATAGAAATTTGAAAATGAAAATGAATTTCGCGTTTTCTCTACGTGGCCCATCGTTATAATAACAAAGTGATCTGGTGACACTATAAGGACGATGGCCAAGTGTTATAATAGACCAGGACTCTTTGCGCACTTCCGATCACAGGTAGCCCAGGCTCTGTCAATGAGTATTTTGAACCGACGGGCTCATAGAGAACACAAGGAGTTGTTACTTTATGCAAGTATTCTTCCATAAAAATGTTATAAATTCAATCCAACATTATGTAGTACTTGTAGCTGTCTATTATTTACATGTTTAAGCTATTAGAGCGCATTTGGGTCCGAGGGGGAATTCTAAATTTCTCCAAACAGCACAAAAGCGGCACATGCAGATTTGAGGTTTTCGGGACTCAACTCGTCGTACTCGAAGTCTACGAAGTTGACTGGCCTGTAAGTCTGCTTGTTGTCTTGCTCCGTCCGCTAGTCGCTGGACAACGATCTGTGATGGGGGAGATGCACCTTTGGCTGCACTCTGGGATTTGGTCCTCTTTTCGGACATCTTGGCATTAAGATTTTGCCTTACGGCATTTTGTTTTGGTGGCATTTCTATATTTTAAAATCAGGACGCTTCTTCTCACATTCAGCACATTGAGTCAGCTCCACAACGAGTAGCTGAAGGGACGCTGAACTACTGAAGGCAAAAGTTCGCACCTCGCTTCTAGTATATCCTTATAAGTTTCTACCACAGGACACCCATAGAAAGCGCGGGAATATTGTATCCACGCGGCGGAAGTGTGCAAGGATTCCTGGTATATTATAACACTGGGCCATCATCCTTATAGTGTCACCAGATGCCTTGGTGGGCCGCATAGATAATACGCGAAATTCATTTTTAGTTCGAATTTCTATGTTGGTGAAATTTACCTTTGATTTTCAATGTTTTTTTTTAATGTTTATTTTCAATGTTGATTTTCAATGCAGTTTTTTTTTTTTTGGACGTCCAGATTTATTTATCAGTTTTATATATTTTTTTTGTGTGAATAAATTTTGTGCGGGATTTTTCTGTTTGTCATTTTTTTGTCAATATTTTTTTTGCCACAATACTTTTTGCATTTTTTTTTAAAGAAAAAAAAATATTAAATAAAGGAATTAGGATTTTAATTTGTTATATTTTATATTTTTTTATAGTTGATTTCCAGTATTGTGATTTGTTTTACTATTATAACACTGGGCCACCATACTTTTGCCTACTGCACCCTCCCCTAGCTATGCACCTGAAAAGAATGTCATATCTTTTAACTACTTTAATTTATTTTTCCTTTTTTTAACCAGAGATGGCTGGATCCCATGAAGTCAGTTACCAAACAACTGAAAGGTATAGATATACATAGAAATGAGTTAGTAAAGGCATTCCTTTTCCTCACTGGTGAATACTGACTCTTTAAAATAGGTGGTGGACAAATTAAAAAAAAGGCCCTGATTGGGCTAGATAACCACCACCCAATCCACCCCCTTCCCCCTTCTGAATCTGCCTTTGTCTTTCCATAACGCATTTGCTTATTATTTACTGTTAATCTTCTGTTTATTACTTATTTTCAGCTGGACCACCATATCTGATGTACTTTTGTGTCAAGTTTTATGCTGCTGATCCCAATAAATTGCACGAAGAACTCACACGGTTTGTATATGATTCCAATCAAATAGAACAGTCGAGGGGACTTTATTATTTTTGTATACATACTATGGTTGACTATGATTGAGATAAAAGCCGCATTGTCACCAGTTTACTTCCGGTTTATTACCTAACAATATCCGATGATTTTTAACGGAAAATGCGAAAAATATTTCAAAATATTGAAAGCAGTGTGTCTATTGGAAGTTTATTTGAGGATGTGATTGATAGAGCGGATGGCCTGTTAAATATCTCGGTTTCTAATAGATTCTTTTGTCTTTTAACGGTTGAGGTTTCTGTCAGACCTCCGTAAGTAAACTGGTGACAATGCGGCTTTAAGTAAATTTATGTAAGTCATCAGAAGAACAACGAATCAATGCGTGCACCTCCCTTTCTTTAATTATCGTTGCCTTGCTCCCCCCTTCTCACCACCCCCTAATTGGAACTCCTGGACCCCCCCCCCCCCCCCTGGTAAGCACTTTTTCTATTATCTAAAGACACTCTTCCCATGATGCTATGCTTTGAAAACAAATGCAATACAAATAAAAAAAATAACATTCTTTGGCACCTAATTATTTTCTGCCTTCAGCCCAAGCTTCTTGCTATATTCACAGACTTCTTATTTCACAGATATTTATTTTTTCTTCAAGTCAAAAGAGATATTTTCCAAGGAAGGTAGGCATAAAAAGTGAACATTCTTTTAGTGTATCTTTCCGTTGAAAGCGGTTGAGTACCCGAAATATGAACTGCGCATGTAAAAACGTATTAAAGTATGTGAACACCTACCTACGGTCCAAAGCATAGAAAACATTCTAAATTGTGTGCATTTTGGCGACCGCATTATAGGCTCGACGAAGGCTAACGTTTGAAACGTCAGTTCTGTTTTGTTTTCACAGAAGCCTAAAACGTACCATTTCAGACTAGTGTTGATTTATGCCCCCGATTCTACAACACCTACATAGTCCACCTAATAGTTATTTATCAGCTGTAATTTTTCTTACAAAGGCTCTTTTCGACCATAAAGAAACAGCTATTTGACCGTTATACACACCTGATTAGAATACCTTTACTCGTTTTTAATTCGGGGATGCGAAGCATGTACGAGTTATTGTAGTCTAGGAGGTAGAACCAGAAAAAAATCATGTCTTGGGATCATTTTGGGACCTTTTGTCGCAAAGTACTGTTGGGCCATCATGACGCAATGGGACCATTTTTGGTACCATGCCTAGGACCCCCAAAATAAAGGGGCACAATAAGAGAATCCTCGAAACTCGTTATTTCTATCTGGAAAATGATGATATGAGCTTTATACTTTGTAAACATACGATTTAGTTTCTTTCATGTTATCAAAACGTTGAACATCACTTTCCTGTTGCCATGGCAACGGCTGTCATGCAAAGCTGTACTTTATAGCTAAAAACTGAGATAATATTCAAAACGGTCAAGTGGAAACTAAAGTGCAAGTCATATACCATTCAGTTGTGAAAAGAAATACTATCTTTGGTGTGTTTCTAGTCTCTAATACATGGGGCTCCTTAAAGACTGCTAAACATCTAGTTTTTACGAGTATTCACTCGTACACCACTTAGTCAGGGAGCAGATTCCAGTTTCGCTCAACCCTCACCACAGAAAAGGTTTGACAGTGGAATCTTATAGAACAAGACCCCCTGAACAACGCTAGCTAGTTCCTAAAGCCGATTTGTGGTGTCAATCAAAAGATATGGGCGTGTTTTATTACGGCACTCGTAGTCCTGCATGGAAACGAGGCTCACATTAAGAGGGCGCGTTTTTTTACATTTTTCGTGCATAGAAAAGCTATAACTTTACAGTTTTTATACATATCAACATTCTAAGGAAATGGCTAAAGTACGCCCTAGATAAAGAAAAGTCACGTGATCTGTCACGTGATCAGTCACGTGTAAAAAATGCTGCTTTTCCTTACGAAAATCCCGCCGTTGCCGGTAAAACGGATTCAGTCTAATCAAGGCGACTGTTTTCCACTCATCTAATGGCTGCTTTGAGCTCTGAGCTGATGTCCGTGTCTCTGGACATCCATCTGCCTTTATTTATCCCTAGCCGGCACCACAGGAAGCCCGCTCCTATATAAAGTAGAAAATGTTATGAAAATAAGATATATATGTTCATATTATCATCTCTATTTTTTACTTACGTGTATTACTCAGTCAGAATCTGAATCCGAGTCGTCAGAATCTGGAGAGGTCATTGCATGCTAGTCGCAAAGAATACTGATTCCTGCAGTCTGTTCCAGCCATGCAGCTGCACGCTTCGGAGCAAGAGAGTCCGTTGTTATTGCAGGAACAGTTCCTCTGACAGCCAGATTTGCAGCCACACGTCGAGAGCTCTAACAAACTGCTTGGGGCAGTGTCCTTGGACATCAGAACTGGCTTCAATCCCTGACCTTTCCAGCCCGCTATCGTCTGGCCTCGGGAGGTCCTGCAATGCCTACAAGGAGCGACGCCATACAAGAGCTTGGTATTTGGCCCGTTCCAGGTGATGTTGCAGACTGTTGGATGTTGGAGGAAGCCTTTTGCTCTTTTGTTTCTTCTGGCAAAAGAGGAAGTAGCGTAGCTCATCAGCTGATGTTGACTTTCTCTTGTGGTAAAGATCTTTGATTCCCGTTTTGAGCCAGAGTTCGTCGCAGCCAATTCTAGTATAGTGACAAACTCCAAGCACAAGAACATCTGTGTCAGGGGAGTGAACAACGATTCTACATCTGGGATGGTTGATCGAAGCATGCTTGGCGTGGAGAAAGAGCCGCGTGTCTGCCTCTTCTTGGTCTGATCTCAGTGCTTCGACTTCTTCACTGTGCCTGAATGTAACCTCTAACGCACGGAAGCCATCTCTTTCGCCTCCACCGAGGACAAATCGTTGGTCACTCTCAAGCTGTTCCATCCCGAGCTCTGTCAAGGACTTCGTCAGAAATTCACAGAGATTGACTTTGTTCTTGCTGCTTGTGATGAACTTGCCCCATTGTTTTGGAATAGGGGTAGCAGGTCCACTTATCTGGACCTCTAGTGAAGTTGAAGTTGCAGCTCTTTTTGATCGTTCTCCCGCTTTGATTGACATCTCCCAGTATCGATCAAACACTAGGTGAACTTCATTACAGCACGCAGCATTCATCGGGCCTGTAATGACGGAGAAGTATTTCACCGCTAACTCTCCGAATGTGTTGCTCCCACCAGACTTTACAGCTTGCACCTGAGCCATTGCATCGATCAGATAAACAGTATCCTTAGTAGTAGGTGGTAGCATACTGCTGACGTCAACATTGGCTTCAATTATTCCCGCCAGAGCGCTCTTGTCGGTCTTCCTCAGGCTTCCATCTTGATGAGCGAGGGCATATGGAACTGAAGAAAGTTCATGTGCAAGGACGCCCTTCAGGTCTACTTGCCGGGCATTCGCGGCGATTAACAGCCTGCCAAATAAATCCCTGTCGGACCCAACTGTTACCAGCTTCTCATTCGTTGCTTTTACTTGTACCCTCTTAGTCACGGTGTCAAAGGTCTTGACCTTGAGTTTCGGAATCGGATCCCAGAAACTGACCTCACTGGAGTTGATCCTCTCCTTTACGAATACCGCCATTTGCTCTTGGCCGTTCCGCTCGCTCTCCATCAGATGCTTGGCAACTTCGGTCGGCAAAACAACCCCTGTTGCGAAGTTAACGAGGGCGTCAGACTCATGCTCGAAAGGATTGTTCACTAATCCAGATGCGAAACAGTTAACAAGCTTGTTGACATCAGCTTCGTCTCTTGCAATCCTCTTTGATGACAACTCCTTGTGGCTATGGGTGTGATCACTTTGTGCAGAGTATGCATCCTTCAGTGCCGTGGTAACAGAGGCTCGCTCGTGACTTGTGAGAAACCACCTCTGCAAAGCTGCTGGGTTTTGGGAGATTCCAACGATTCCACCTTTTGACTTTGATTCCGCATTTACAGACTGTTCCAGAGCCATGTCTGTCCACACTCGAGAGAAGGGTTGACCAGAGCGGCTAACTGCATGGTTTCCAGCCATAAACTCTTCAAAGACGCGCGGGTGTTTGACTTTCAGCTGCCTCATATCCGATATGTAAACTGGAAGCCACCTGGAATAGTTAGGTCTATCCATTGAGAAGAAGTGAGGAATCATCGCTGCTGTTGAAGCAAGATGTAATTCCCAGTTGCCAGTTCGCTCAGCTTTGATAAACTGGAGTAACAGCTTGACCATAGACATGTATCTCATCCAGAAGTCAAAGGTCTTGGACTGTAGTGAGGCCTCTTCCTTGAACTTTCCCAGACTGGCTGCTAGCTTCTCTATGTCACACTCAAGCACCTCTAGGTTCTGAGAGGTGTTGTCTCTTGATAGGATGGCCTCCCGGGATTCCTCAATCCTACTGATCATCGTCTCGTCCAGACCGCTGTCCTGGCAATCTTTTCACCACTGTGCATAAGCACTCCACATCATGCGATGTAAGGCCTCCATCGATAGCTTGTGCGCTCTTATTCCTCTGTTGTACGACTTACCCTTTAACAGGGCAGAGGTTGTACCGGCAGCATAAACGCCTGACTCTATGAGAAGGTCGTCTAGACCAGAACTCGCAAACTTCTTGCCAAGCAACGACAAAAAGTTGAGGGCGATATGGAAGCCCCCAAATCTGATGACAGTGTTGGCAAACTCCTCTGGGCAGCGCAACTGGATTTGTTTTGCTTTTATATAGATAGCAAGGTCAAATGTTATTACAGTATCTTCTTGACCAGCAACAGCAATGACCTTTTGTGCGTGTTTTAGGACGGTGTAGACGGTACTGAATTCAGTAGAGGCGCCATCTATCATTGGGCAGTAGCCTATCTTGCTTGACAAAGGTAGATCTGGGTAAAGTATCGTGTTAAACCCACTCCATCCGGGCACAGTTTGTTTCATGACCGCTGCAGGAGTGCGCCCTGTGAGATCCATGCGGAGTAGAAGCCAGATCTCGTCCTCTCGCAACGCACGAACTAAAAAATCAAGCTCGCTACTAAACCACTCGTTTTTCACATTCCTGATGTGTTCATTGAGTACAGGACGTCTTCCATAACAGGGGCACTCAAGCAGTTCGTAAAGATTTGTGGATTCTGGCAAGGATCGTCTCCTACTGCTATGGTCAGCCAAGGTGATTGGTGGCGGATCTGGACCAAAAACCTTCCGTTGGTAAACGACCATTGTCGTGGCGTGTGTGGTATTCTTTCCATCTAGGGTCTCCTCATTCAATTCATTGTTGTCTGCAGCAAGCTGAACGAATGCTCCTGGCGAAATGACTGATGGTACAACAGTTCCGTGCTGCTCCGCTCTTGCCATCACCTCCATTGCAAGGCTTGTATCAACTGCTTTCAGGTCATCGTACGACGAGCTATGGCCCATGCGATTGAGTAGTGATACTAGCTGCTTTGACCCTGTAAGATGATGGACAGTCATGGCAAGACTGATATGCTTTGGCAGCTTTGTACAAGCGTTAGACGCACAGTGAATGATGTCTTGAGCGATGCTTAAAATTCTTCTCTCGTCTTCCTTCTTCTTACAAGGACTTGGACTCATGCGTTTGAACTCGAATTCGTCTGCGGTCAGTAGAAGGCGGATCACCCAATAAAGACTATCTAAGATAATTCTTCTAGCAGAGTCAAGTGAGACGTCATTGACATTGAGTGGTTTGAATGATATTCCATCACATTTCTTGATCTCACTTCTTAAGTATCGTGCCACATCGATGAGATAAGTTCTACTATCGCTCTTGGATTGTGCGGCAGCATTTAGGGCGTCTATGAGGGAAATTTGACTGGAGAATATAATTTCCGGTTTATTCTTGCTGGGCTGCTGATGGAATGTAATACGGTCTTCCAAGTGGTGCTTGAGACAAAGCTTCAGACGTTGCTTAGAGTAAGAGCTCCCATCTACGCCTCTTTCTTCAAGTAGACCACAGTACTTGCTTAGAAGTGTTACCATGTCATAAGCCTTTCATTCTTCGATTCCTTCTCTGATTTCAGCTGCAAGCGTCTTGAATGCCTCATCATACAGTGATTCCCCCTTTTCTTCTACAAACCCTTTATGCTTAAGGTTGGATTTGCTAACATAGGAGGCATGGCAATTCTTGTGGTACCTCCCATCTGCTGCACACAGATAATCTCTTACACTGTCAAGGAGTCGTAGCATCTTCTCATCGCCTTTGCTTGTCGCAGCTTGTCTAAGGGATAGGCTTGCCTCATTCGTAGCTATGTTTAGCAACCTCTTATCTTTCTTGTAGCTTCTGTTGCCACATATAAAGCATTTTAACAAGTCGATGGGCGGGGTAGAAGATCGCGTAGAGATGGTTGGTTCGCTGCTTATTTGGTTTTCCACATCTCGGGCTTGGGCCTCAAACTTCGCATGACAATGCCGTAGATTATGCTCGCTGGTGTACGATGAGTAGCACGTCGAGTGCCACTGTATCTCCCGCTCTGATATCTCCTCAAAATCTTTGCTAAGTCGCTCGTAAACCTCGTCTCTCCTTATTCTTACAGCATTTTTAAATGTTTCAACGGATGAATTCTTTACGTTTCTTAGCTTCTCATCTCTACGATCGACTTGGCAGATGATGCATTTCGAAAAAATACTAGCTCTTTTCCTCCTATTCAGCGGGATGTCAAATTTCTCGAGTTCTTTAGCCACTACTAAAAAAGATACGATTCTTGTCAATTTAATAGCATTTTTAATAAAACAAATATACTCAACTTACAACGTATAAGTCTTAAGAGAGTAAAATTTCCATTTATATCAACTAAAATCTATTCTAAGTATCAAAAAGTCGTTGTACTTACAGATAATGTAAAGACTCTGCCATGGGCGCCGCCATCTTGGATTGAGCTAGCCTCGACATCATGATAAGACATATTTAAATATATACATTTATAAATCATCTTTAACTTTGATTGTAAATGCTGCGGCTTTTTTATAGTCGTATTTTTTAATACTGTAGTACTACCTACTTGTTTTATTCATGACCTGGCCATTTTTCCAGTAATATGTTTTACCTACATATTAATAGAAGCGGGCTTCCTGTGGTGAGGTAGGAATAACTACACATGTATCTCTAGCGACACGGATATCAGCTCAGAGCTCAAAGCAGCCATTAGATGAGTGGACAACAGTCGCCTTGAGTTGAATGATTCCGTTTTACCGGCTACGGCGGAATTTTCGATAAGAAAGACATTTGTCATCATTATTACATTTTGACACGTGACAGATCACGTGACTTTTCTTTATCTGGGGCATACTTTAGCCATTTGCTTGGAAGGTTGATATGTGAAAAAACTGTGAAGTTATAGCGTTTCTAGGCACGGAAAAATGCCTTTCAAAATGAGCCTCGTTTCCATGCAGGACTACGAGTGACGTAATAAAACACGTCCATATCTTTTGATTGACACCACAAATTGGCTTTACGAACTAGCTAGCGTTGTTC
The DNA here is from genome assembly GCF_932526225.1 of Nematostella vectensis. NCBI lineage: Eukaryota > Metazoa > Cnidaria > Anthozoa > Actiniaria > Edwardsiidae > Nematostella > Nematostella vectensis. The sequence goes on from NC_064038.1 coordinate 6,362,963, forward strand.
AGGGGGTCTTGTTCTATAAGATTCCACTGTCAAACCCTTTTCTGTGGTGAGGGTTGAGCGAGACCTAATTTTTCCGGTATCTGCTCCCTGACTTGCTGAGTTGCTATTTACGCTAGCACTAGGTTACAGCAACCGATGTACTCTAACTTATGTAACTGATTCAAGTTATGGTAGAATTCATAGAGTAATTAAAAAAGTTCGTCGTCTTCTGATTCGTCATCGCTGATGGAATAGGCCTGTTTAAAGGGATTGTTACATTGCAACCCCAATGCTTCTGTACATGGCATCTGGTTGGACTTGCAGTTTCAAAGGTCATCTCGCAACTGCATTTAATCAGCTCCAGAAGACCTTCAGGAGCGGGATCTCTTGACATGAGTAGCGGTTCGATTTGTCCGGCGTTGATCCTCCAGCCATTGTTCTCTGGTGAGGGAAGATTCTGTAGTGGCGTTGTGGAGCTCCCCCAGATACACGCCTGGTAGTTTGCCTTCTTTATGATATGGCTCAAGCTGTCACTTATTGGCGGTAGACATTCTCTCGTCTGCTTCTTTCGACAGAACATCCAATAGTAGTGGACATCATTCTTGCTTCCTGCCACTCTTGAAACTTTAAAAAGGCCTTCCATGCCTTATTTTTTTTCCTATTCTAAACAGACCACTTTGTGGAGTCACAACCGGTTATGGTATGGAAAATTGGCAGCGCCTTGCACACATTCTCTACCACTTTCTCAGGTATCGAAAGGATGGGCAAATAGGGAGGGAGCTGGAGACCAGGCTGAACGGTGCGAAACAGTTGTCGCACCTAGATACATGCAGCTAGAGCTGGCAGAGGAAAGCAGGAAGCTGACCACCTTCTACAAGCCAAGAAGGCTCAAGCGATTTGAAAGGCTACACTTTGGGGTCAACAGCGCAGCCGAAATCTTCAATAAGGAAGTTCGAAAGGTGGTAGCCCAAGAAACGAATTCCATAAGTATTTATGATGACATCCTGATATATGGAACAAGCCAGGTAGAACACGATCGCGCCCTGAGACATGTCTTGAAGCTATGGAAAGACAACAATCTAACGCTCAGCCTAAAGAAGAGTAGATTTAATTTGACGGATGTTACGTTCTTTGGCAAGGTGTTCCGAGCGAAGATATCTACCCAGACCTGAACTAGGTAGCAGTCTTCAAGGCGGCCGGACACCCAGAGTCGGTTGCAGAAGTACGTTCATTCCGGAGCAAACGCCGACTTCATGGAAGGATTTGCCCAGGTGACCGCGCCACTCCGGGCACTACTATGCTGAGTTCCAGTGGACGGCAGAGTGCCAGTGGTCCTTCAAGCATGTAAAGGCCCTACTGTCTGGTGATACTGTGATGGCTTACTTCGACCCATCGAGGAAGATACGGCTAAAGACAGATGCCGGACCGAACGGAATCGCAGTCACCCTGAAGCAATATAACCCACAAACTAGAAGATGGAGGCCGATGACCTACCAACAACGAGAGAAGGAAGCAAAGGCAGTCGAGTGGGGTATCCTAACCAACCATATATATTTGTATGGTCTAAAAGACGAATTTGGTGTCGACACGGACCACAAACCGCAAGTAACGCTGTTATCAGGATACAGAGAAACAGTGCCTCTCCGCGTAGAAAGAATGAGAGTAATGTTACAGGGATTCAACTACCTCATACACCAGGCAAGAACGCTGGTATGACGTGCAACAAAGCAGACTACAACTCGAGACACCTGGAGTCAACTAACATATCAAGGAAATTTTGCCAAAAATGTTCGTTTTTGCCAAACGCGGTCACTTAAATATATGGAAACTAACATATTCCTAATTTGGAAAAACTGCATGATTCTTGTCATTTTTTAGGTTGCCGTACCGCAGGTGCTTCGTAAACATTGTGACTTGTAATCAGAAGAAAAAAACAGTGACTGTGACCATCTTAGGTCAATGGAGAAAGTATCTGAAAAGAAACTAAGAGTCCTCGGTACCAGTCCCTTACAACGGCAACGTTTTCTTCATATGAGGATCCGGTGAAGAAGGCAAGGGGGGCTTCGAGTTCAAACCAGATGGACCCAAGGAAGACTTCGACAAGGACATTATGGCTGTGGTGAGAGAAGCGGTACCAGATGTGGTAACCCTACAGGAATTACAGGAAGGAACGCAGCAGGATGCGGAACTATCACAGCTCAAAGGTGCCATGTCAAGAGGCTATTTCACTACTGACGAAAAGAAAACACTGGGCGCTGCCTAAGACCCTGTGTTCACATAGCTGGAATTTGTCAGAGGACTAGTAGTTAGAGGGGCTAGAATAGTCGTGCCCAGGTTCCTCCGAGAGAAAATGGCCACTACTTGTTCAGTTCAGAAGGGGTTCGCATGTCGTGGCGCAGAAAGAAGACGGCAGTAGTGTTACACAGAGAGTGCCATATAGGTCAGAAGAAGATGCCACTCAGTGGTCCGCGAAAAGTTCTAAGGAGAACGATGAAATCTAATAACATCAATGATCGCTTACGCGGAGTCGGCCTCCTCGGTGCCAGATAGTGTGGAAGCGCCTACGGACAACACCCAAGGCCCTCGGCCGATTGAAGCCTCCAGCCCAGTCAGGAAAGAGTTGAGGAGGAGCTTCAGACAACGTAAAGACCCGGAAATCTTTTTGAAGGAGAAGTGTTACGAGCTCGGGCGGAACAAATAAGGACTTATAGAAAATGGACAGGCTCCAGGGCGTGAACTTTCTTGTTAGCATTTACTATTTCATTTGTTGTCATTAGTTTTGCTTGTTTGTACTTGGAAGCCCCCATCAAGGTAAAGCATAGGGGGACTGTAGTATCGTAGCGCACTTCCTGTAGCCAGCGCGGTGCATTATGGGATCGTGTAATGGCAGGATCGCGGCCATTACGTTGACATGTTTAGCTATTCATTAATTTTTTTTTAGCTCAACTTGTTCAAAATGGCCGCTCTATAATGCATGTAAGTCCCTGGTGCCTCATGGGATATTTCATGACTGAAGGCTCATGGGATTTTCAAAGCAATTATTATTAAAATAAATTTACTTGAAAAACTAATGTGAAATAACATGTCTTGAAGAATAGTTGCAAATGGATGGTGATATGTGATTTCGGAAATCTTCTTTTACCTCGCGAAAAATAAATTCCTCTTTTTAAAGGATTTAGCTTCCATCATATATAAAATTCGAAAAGCATTTATAAAATTTGTAACAACAAAGGGAATTTTTAAAAGATTAGCCATTTTTTTACCTCAATACATGTCATTGAACTTTGGGATTGTGTATCTTTTTTTAAAGTATATGAGATGACTGCCTGTTAATAAGGTGGAACGGTTTCAATGGCAACCTTTCTTATCTGCTATGTCATTCTTATTTATTTATCCCAGGTGCATATTAAAATAAAGAGCTGTATGCTTGAAGATTACTGAAATTTTTGCCAACAGTGTGATTTCCATTATATGGCGTTTTTTAACCCCTGCCTAAAGTTAAGGAAAGGTTAAAATGGTCTTTAAGGGACCACACTACTATGAAACTTTATACGCCTGTTGATAATAGAACATGCACAATAGAACAATTTATAATGTCAACCTTATCTGCTTCATTGTGGAACAATAACTTATTTAATTATGCATAGTTATAGCACTCAATACTCTTAATTCTCATAGTACAAAAATATTAATAACATATACAACGCTTGCCATGGCAACAGGAAAGTGATGTTTAACGTTTTGATAAGGTAAAAGTAACTAAAACAGTATGTTTGCAAAGCCCATACCATCATTTTCCAGATAGAAATTACGAGTTTTGGTGATTCTCTTATTGTTGCCCTTATATTAAGGGTCCTAGGCATGGTACCAAAAATGGTCCATTAGTCATGATGGCCCAACAGTACCTTGCGACAACAGGTCCCAAAATGATCCCAAGACATCATTCTATGCACCTAGACCAAATGTGTAGGAGATGTGCAGTGAAATGCATTTTCTGGGCCCTTCTGTCAAAATAGCTCCCAGTCTATCGTGGGGACTCTGTTGTCACACCATCATTGGATCACTTTCTCTCTCTCTCTTTTACTATTTCCAACTAAGTACTTCATTGCTTTCTGGATTCCATCATTCAAAAACGTGATTGATCAGCGCCTTGCGAAGAGGTGGCGCGGTTTCAGTTCTGATCTATAAAGATGCTTCAATGTGTTTGATTGATGGAAATCAGAAGGCGATTTAGCTGTTGGAAATAGTCGATAGGAGTTCGCATGATAAACGAGAAAGAGCACTCGATTCAAGTAACACACAGTACAGCACTTATTTCCTGAGTTCCAATTTTATCACAGTCACACAAAAAGCATTGTTTGGTTACTATTGCAGGCTGCCTTGTCCTCAAAACGTGCTTGCCGAACTCTCTGGCTACGCAATACAATGTAAGTACAGAAAGACCATCCTAGTCTCATGCGTCCTTACTGGGTTTCCTGTCTTTGAAATGAACCGTGAGGCAGCTTGGGTTCTGGGGCTAGTTCCGACGTCACAACTCTTACCAACCACAGGAAGCCCAATCACTAGTCCTGTAAGAACTCCTGGGACTAGGCTACCAAAAGACGTGTTTGCACCTTCGTGTTTGCTATCTTAGGTTAGCCAAGGGAGGGGAAGAAAGGAGGTCACTGTTATGGCTGACCCAAAAAATAATAAAGGACATAGTAAGTTAGGGCACTTTTCGTGATAAAACTCAGAGAGCTACGCGTGAGGCGTGACAAAGCTCAGAGAGCTACGCGTGACAAACCTCAAAGCGCTACGCGTGACAAAGCTCAGAGCGCTACGTGTGACAAAGCTCGGAGAGCTACGTGTGACAAAGCTCAGAGAGCTATGCGTGACAAAGCTCAGAGCTACGCGTGACAAAACGCGTGACAAAGGTGAGAGTATTATGCGTGATGAAGGTCACAGCGTTATGCGTGAGCTCAGAACGTTAAATGCGACATAGCTCATAGCGCAACGCAAGACATAGCTCATAGCGCAACGCGTGACATAGCTCTGAGCACTATGCGTGACAGAGCTGAATGCGTTACGCGTAACAAATCTCAGAGCGGCTGCGTAGAAAACTAAAGTAAACTGTAATACTGTAATCTTAGTGCGAAAAGCAGAGAATTAACTATAGCAAGCACTCTTATTTCCTCCTTTATTCTTCTAGCCGAATTAGGTGATTTTGACTACCAGTCGTACACCCCTGGATATGTATCAGAGTTTAGATTTGTTCCCAAACAGGTGGGTGATGATACGTCTGGAGAAAAATCTAAAGGGAGAGCTTAGGGGGTTTAAACATCTCTATTACGATGTCAAAGGGAAAGTTTTGTATGCCGAAAAAGCAATACAGAATAATACACTTGGGTACATACCCCTGAGGGCCGTAACAGGGGTGTGGCACTGGGGGCATGTGCCCCCCAAATATTTTCAAGAGTTATAAGAAGGCGCGTGGCTGTCCCCCCAATATTTTCTTACTGTTTCTGTATTGTGCCCCCCACCCCCAATATTTTCTTACTGTTTCTGTATTGTGTCCCCCCCCCCAATATTTTCTTACTGTTTCTGTATTGTGCCCCCCACCCCCAATATTCTCTTACTGTTTCTGTATTGTGCCCCCCACCCCCAATATTCTCTTACTGTTTCTGTATTGTACCCCCCACCCCCAATATTCTCTTACTGTTTCTGTATTGTGCCCCCCACCCCCAATATTTTCTTACTGTTTCTGTATTGTGCCCCCCACCCCCAATATTTTCTTACTGTTTCTGTATTGTGCCCTCACCCCCAATATTCTCTTACTGTTTCTGTATTGTACCCCCCACCCCCAATATTCTCTTACTGTTTCTGTATTGTGCCCCCCACCCCCAATATTTTCTTACTGTTTCTGTATTGTGCCCCCCACCCCCAATATTTTCTTACTGTTTCTGTATTGTGCCCTCACCCCCAATATTTTCTTACTGTTTCTGTATTGTGCCCCCCACCCCCAATATTTTCTTACTGTTTCTGTATTGTGCCCCCCACCCCCAATATTCTCTTACTGTTTCTGTATTGTGCCCCCCACCCCCAATATTCTCTTACTGTTTCTGTATTGTGCCCCCCACCCCCAATATTTTCTTACTGTTTCTGTATTGTGCCCCCCAACCCCAATATTCTCTTACTGTTTCTGTATTGTGCCCCCCACCCCCACTATTTTCTTAATGTTTCTGTATTGTGCCCCACCCCCACTATTTTCTTACTGTTTCTGTATTGTGCCCCCCACCCCCACTATTTTCTTACTGTTTCTGTATTGTGCCCCACCCCCCCAATATTTTCTTACTGTTTCTGTATTGTGCCCCCCACCCCCAATATTTTCTTACTGTTTCTGTATTGTGCCCCCACCCCCAATATTTTCTTACTGTTTCTGTATTGTGCCCCCCACCCCCAATATTCTCTTACTGTTTCTGTATTGTGCCCCACCCCCCCAATATTTTCTTACTGTTTCTGTATTGTGCCCCCCACCCCCAATATTTTCTTAATGTTTCTGTATTGTGCCCCACCCCCAATATTTTCTTACTGTTTCTGTATTGTGCCCCCCACCCCCAATATTTTCTTATTGTTTCTGTATTGTGCCCCCCACCCCCAATATTTTCTTAATGTTTCTGTATTGTGCCCCCCACCCCCAATATTTTCTTACTGCTTCTGTATTGTCCCCCCCACCCCCAATATTTTCTTACTGTTTCTGTATTGTCCCCCCCACCCCCAATATTTTCTTACTGTTTCTGTATTGTACCCCCCACCCCCAATATTTTCTTAATGTTTCTGTATTGTGCCCCCCACCCCCAATATTTTCTTACTGCTTCTGTATTGTCCCCCCCACCCCGAATATTTCCTTACTGTTTCTGTATTGTACCCCCCACCCCCAATATTTTCTTACTGTTTCTGTATTGTGCCCCCCACCCCCAATATTCTCTTACTGTTTCTGTATTGTGCCCCCCACCCCCAATATTTTCTTACTGTTTCTGTATTGTGCCCCCCAACCCCAATATTCTCTTACTGTTTCTGTATTGTGCCCCCCACCCCCACTATTTTCTTAATGTTTCTGTATTGTGCCCCACCCCCACTATTTTCTTACTGTTTCTGTATTGTGCCCCCCACCCCCACTATTTTCTTACTGTTTCTGTATTGTGCCCCACCCCCCCAATATTTTCTTACTGTTTCTGTATTGTGCCCCCCACCCCCAATATTTTCTTACTGTTTCTGTATTGTGCCCCCACCCCCAATATTTTCTTACTGTTTCTGTATTGTGCCCCCCACCCCCAATATTCTCTTACTGTTTCTGTATTGTGCCCCACCCCCCCAATATTTTCTTACTGTTTCTGTATTGTGCCCCCCACCCCCAATATTCTCTTACTGTTTCTGTATTGTGCCCCCCACCCCCAATATTCTCTAACTGTTTCTGTATTGTGCCCCCCACCCCCAATATTCTCTTACTGTTTCTGTATTGTGCCCCCCACCCCCAATATTCTCTTACTGTTTCTGTATTGTGCCCCCCACCCCCAATATTCTCTTACTGTTTCTGTATTGTGCCCCCCACCCCCAATATTTTCTTACTGTTTCTGTATTGTGCCCCCCACCCCCAATATTTTCTTACTGTTTCTGTATTGTGCCCCCACCCCCAATATTTTCTTACTGTTTCTGTATTGTGCCCCCCACCCCCAATATTTTCTTAATGTTTCTGTATTGTGCCCCACCCCCAATATTTTCTTACTGTTTCTGTATTGTGCCCCCCACCCCCAATATTTTCTTACTGTTTCTGTATTGTGCCCCACCCCCAATATTTTCTTACTGTTTCTGTTTTGTGCCCCCCACCCCCAATATTTTCTTACTGTTTCTGTTTTGTGCCCCCCACCCCCAATATTTTCTTACTGTTTCTGTTTTGTGCCCCCCACCCCCAATATTTTCTTACTGTTTCTGTATTTTGCCCCCCACCCCCAATATTCTCTTACTGTTTCTGTATTGTGCCCCACCCCCCCAATATTTTCTTACTGTTTCTGTATTGTGCCCCCCACCCCCAATATTCTCTTACTGTTTCTGTATTGTGCCCCCCACCCCCAATATTCTCTTACTGTTTCTGTATTGTGCCCCCCACCCCCAATATTTTCTTACTGTTTCTGTATTGTGCCGCCCACCCCCAATATTTTCTTACTGTTTCTGTATTGTGCCCCCACCCCCAATATTTTCTTACTGTTTCTGTATTGTGCCCCCCACCCCCAATATTTTCTTAATGTTTCTGTATTGTGCCCCACCCCCAATATTTTCTTACTGTTTCTGTTTTGTGCCCCCCACCCCCAATATTTTCTTACTGTTTCTGTTTTGTGCCCCCCATCCCCAATATTTTCTTACTGTTTCTGTATTGTGCCCCCCACCCCCAATATTTTCTTAATGTTTCTGTATTGTGCCCCCCACCCCCAATATTTTCTTACTGTTTCTGTATTGTGCCCCCCACCCCCAATATTTTCCTAATGTTTCTGTATTGTGCCCCACCCCCAATATTTTCCTAATGTTTCTGTATTGTGCCCTCCCTTCAATATTTTCTTACTGTTTCTGTATTGTGCCTCCACCCCCAATATTTTCTTAATGTTTCTGTATTGTGCCACCCACCCCCACTATTTTCTTACTGTTTCTGTATTGTGCCCCCCACCCCCAATATTTTCTTATTGTTTCTGTATTGTGCCCCCCACCCCCAATATTTTCTTAATGTTTCTGTATTGTGCCCCCCACCCCCAATATTTTCTTACTGTTTCTGTATTGTGCCCCCACCCCCAATATTTTCTTACTGTTTCTGTATTGTGCCCCCCACCCCCAATATTCTCTTACTGTTTCTGTATTGTGCCCCACCCCCCCAATATTTTCTTACTGTTTCTGTATTGTGCCCCCCACCCCCAATATTCTCTTACTGTTTCTGTATTGTGCCCCCCACCCCCAATATTCTCTAACTGTTTCTGTATTGTGCCCCCCACCCCCAATATTCTCTTACTGTTTCTGTATTGTGCCCCCCACCCCCAATATTCTCTTACTGTTTCTGTATTGTGCCCCCCACCCCCAATATTCTCTTACTGTTTCTGTATTGTGCCCCCCACCCCCAATATTTTCTTACTGTTTCTGTATTGTGCCCCCCACCCCCAATATTTTCTTACTGTTTCTGTATTGTGCCCCCACCCCCAATATTTTCTTACTGTTTCTGTATTGTGCCCCCCACCCCCAATATTTTCTTAATGTTTCTGTATTGTGCCCCACCCCCAATATTTTCTTACTGTTTCTGTATTGTGCCCCCCACCCCCAATATTTTCTTACTGTTTCTGTATTGTGCCCCACCCCCAATATTTTCTTACTGTTTCTGTTTTGTGCCCCCCACCCCCAATATTTTCTTACTGTTTCTGTTTTGTGCCCCCCACCCCCAATATTTTCTTACTGTTTCTGTTTTGTGCCCCCCACCCCCAATATTTTCTTACTGTTTCTGTATTTTGCCCCCCACCCCCAATATTCTCTTACTGTTTCTGTATTGTGCCCCACCCCCCCAATATTTTCTTACTGTTTCTGTATTGTGCCCCCCACCCCCAATATTCTCTTACTGTTTCTGTATTGTGCCCCCCACCCCCAATATTCTCTTACTGTTTCTGTATTGTGCCCCCCACCCCCAATATTTTCTTACTGTTTCTGTATTGTGCCGCCCACCCCCAATATTTTCTTACTGTTTCTGTATTGTGCCCCCACCCCCAATATTTTCTTACTGTTTCTGTATTGTGCCCCCCACCCCCAATATTTTCTTAATGTTTCTGTATTGTGCCCCACCCCCAATATTTTCTTACTGTTTCTGTTTTGTGCCCCCCACCCCCAATATTTTCTTACTGTTTCTGTTTTGTGCCCCCCATCCCCAATATTTTCTTACTGTTTCTGTATTGTGCCCCCCACCCCCAATATTTTCTTAATGTTTCTGTATTGTGCCCCCCACCCCCAATATTTTCTTACTGTTTCTGTATTGTGCCCCCCACCCCCAATATTTTCCTAATGTTTCTGTATTGTGCCCCACCCCCAATATTTTCCTAATGTTTCTGTATTGTGCCCTCCCTTCAATATTTTCTTACTGTTTCTGTATTGTGCCTCCACCCCCAATATTTTCTTAATGTTTCTGTATTGTGCCACCCACCCCCACTATTTTCTTACTGTTTCTGTATTGTGCCCCCCACCCCCAATATTTTCTTATTGTTTCTGTATTGTGCCCCCCACCCCCAATATTTTCTTAATGTTTCTGTATTGTGCCCCCCACCCCCAATATTTTCTTACTGTTTCTGTATTGTGCCCCCCACCCCCAATATTTTCTTAATGTTTCTGTATTGTGCCCCCCACCCCCAATATTTTCTTAATGTTTCTGTATTGTGCCCCCCACCCCCAATATTTTCTTACTGCTTCTGTATTGTCCCCCCCACCCCCAATATTTTCTTACTGTTTCTGTATTGTCCCCCCCACCCCCAATATTTTCTTACTGTTTCTGTATTGTACCCCCCACCCCCAATATTTTCTTAATGTTTCTGTATTGTGCCCCCCACCCCCAATATTTTCTTACTGCTTCTGTATTGTCCCCCCCACCCCGAATATTTCCTTACTGTTTCTGTATTGTACCCCCCACCCCCAATATTTTCTTACTGTTTCTGTATTGTGCCCCCCACCCCCAATATTTTCTTAATGTTTCTGTATTGTGCCCCCCACCCCCAATATTTTCTTAATGTTTCTGTATTGTGCCCCCCACCCCCAATATTTTCTTACTGCTTCTGTATTGTCCCCCCCACCCCCAATATTTCGTGGCCTGCTACGGCTTTGCCCCTATCCGATTTTTTTACTATCTGATCTGATTTACCTATCTGATTTTTTAACAAAACGCACAGATAATGGAAGGGCTGGATCCCCTGGGAGACCATAAAATCATACGGAATTTCTTTCTTGAGATGCAAACACCACAATTAAGGTGTATTCCTCAATGAAACTGTCTTCTTAGATAGGGATTCCGGTCTGTGTGAGTCAGAAAGCCAAATGTAACAAAGGAATCTCTTCTTCCCACCCCTCTCCACCTATATGCAATTGTGTCAAGCCATCCTTCAGCGAAAAGCTTTACTCGCCCCTTAATTGGTCGTGTTTTACAAAGTTCCCAGGTATTATTGGATCGAAACCTAGAATGTTAGCATATTTTTTGTTTTTGTTTGTTTTCTAGACGGAAGATTTGGAAGAGAAGATTTCCGACTGTCACAAACGATTAATGTGAGTGGAAAAACAAAGTCTTCCGTCCCTCTAATTTATATCTAAACAATATAATATTTATAAACCGACCATTTGATATCTGCCGGGGAGCATCCTCGGGTACCCAGGGCGTCGCGGAGATCGGGTACACAGGGAGCGCGCGAGAAAACTCCTCTTTCTTTCTCGCGCGCGGCTATTAAGATGGCCGGGGACCCAGAGGCGTGGTAAGATATCCAATGCTGCCAATTCCTTATTTCTATGTTTTAAACCATATCATGTGATACCAGAGGCGTGGTCCCGTAAGATATCCAGTACTGCCAGTCCCTTATTTCTATGTATCATGTGATAACAGAGGTGTAGTCCCGTCAGTGGCAGAGTACATGTACTTAGACAAGGCCAAGTGGTTGGAAATGTACGGGGTGGACCTCCATCTTGTCAAGGGCGAAGATGGCGTCGAATACTTCGTTGCGCTCAAACCCGCTGGCGTCGTCGTCTATCATAACAAAACCGCTGTTGGAACGTACCTCTGGTGAGCTCGATAAATTTTCACCCAGAGAAAGATTACATAAAGTATTGAGCCGGTATTAACTGCCGCATTAACGGTATAATTGCTTTGTATGGTATAATCGTGGTGACAAGCTTTGAATCAACACAAGGTTTAAAAAAATATGCTGTACGCCTCTATGAAACAGTAGTTGCGCTGACGTTTCGGGGGTTAGCCCTTCGTCGGAGCAAAAGACGAAGGTCCAACACTCGAAACATCAGCTTAGCTACTCCGTTTCACAGAGGCGTACAACATATTTTTTAAATCACGTGAAATATGACCTCGGCGAAGCGGTTAACGCGGCTCTATTTTAAAGAACTACAAAACAAACGACATTCGTTACAGTTTGTACTGCTATGAGCGAATACGCTAAACGACTCTTGTCGATGAGCCAGTTTGTGCCTTATTACTCGGAAAACAACAACAACAACAGCAACAACAACCGCAACAGCAACAACAACAACAACAACAACGGAATTTGAAAAGCTGGTTTCATCCAGAAATGTGGATGGCGATACATCAAATAACTTGTCGGGGCCGGCAGAAGTCTTTGTCTTCTCTCTTCATTTTTCTCGGCCCTTGAGAGAAATCTGTTAGCAGGGAGGGGACATGTTCAGATTAGCATGTTTGGATTGTATGTTGTTGTTGCTTATAAAGATCGTCTTTTTTTTTTTCAGGCAAAAGATAACGAAGATCGATTTTAAAGGCAAAAAGTTTTCGCTAAACGTCCAGGGAAAAGAGGTACTCCTATCTACTAACCGTTATCCGAAGTCGGGTTGTTTAGCAAACCCTGCCCTCGGATGATATGTCACGTGGCTCCACTGGGGACCCGACAAACTACTAACGCTTCATTGTTCCTCTAGGACCGGGAGTACGTATACGTGTTCTACCTGCCCAACAAGTCCGCCTGCAAACACTTGTGGAAGTGCTGCGTGGAGCACCACGCCTTCTTCAGGTAACTAGAAATGCTGGGGAAATACCAACACAAGGTTAAAATGTTTTTCGCCGCTATGAAGACAGTACTTTCGCTGACGTTTTAGCGTTTTGCGAACTCTCGCCGACGAGTTCCACATCTCAAACACACGTGTTCCCGTCATTCAAAATCCTTGAAGCGTTTTCATTGGCAAGTACTGGAGTGTTTTCCAGTCACGCGACCTCTCCGCAAGGTGCTGGCCAATCAGAAAACATCAAATTGTTATTCTGTTAGTTTGATAGACGGAAGCCAGAAAGCGGTTTAGCAGATTATTAAGGAGAATTCGCAGAATATTAAAAATCGCAGTAAAATAATTATGGTGACTGTTGTTTTCAAAGGCTCGATCGCGTGAAACCCGTGTCTCAATCAAGCTCTGGGCTGTTCCGAACTGGATCGGGATTTAGATACAGGTAAATGGTACAGTATAGACGGGAAATGGGGGATGATTGTAGCGAGGGCGTGCTCTTCTTTCAGAAACTATTCATTCAGTTGACTAACGGCAACCCGAATTGCTTCGCAGATGCTTATTTGCGTTTCCACACTGGTTTGTCTCTGCACACATCTAATCTAATGCTGGTAAACTTTTTTTCACGCAGTGGTCGAACGCAAAAAGAAGCGCTCGAAGAAGGTCGAAGGCTTGCCCGGCCAAACCCTCAAGTGAAAAGGTAATACCTGAGAGGCGTACATCTATGACAAGCCCCTCAAAATATCCCAAACCAAGAGAGCATAAGATAAGAGAGGGACACTTTAGTATAACCCGTGCGCCATGTCGATTCCGAATCTGGCTATTTTTAGTAACCACCACCCCACCACTGCGCGTGAAGATTTGCTCCTTTTATTTGTCCTACTCCCCCGCGGGTTGCGTGTTGTTGTTTTGCCAACTCGATAGGAATGAAAAGAGATCATGTAAAATAATTCGGAAGAAGAAAACAAGTCTAAGTAAGCAAGATTGGCAAATATACTCACAGAAAGCTAAATCCCTTAATAGTTTGACTGTTTTGTTTGTCTGAGCGGCGAAGTCAAGTGAAGAAGAAAGGAAAAACCGACACGAGCGATAAAATGGCTGTTTAATTTAAATCTCGACTCCAACTTGTATAATAACAACATAATAATATAACATATAATAATAACAACATCAAAGAAGTACAGTAATATCTCCCTCTTTATTTTCTCACTATTACAAAAGCTCAAATACTTCAGCTTGCTGGCTTTGATCATCACAAAAATGCATTCCCTCGCTACAAGGATAGTTTTATGAAATGTATTTTTCTTGGATTCCTTCTCAATTCACCGGAATATTCACAAAATCCATATCATATCTAATGTCTAACAGATTTCGTTTGACCATTAGGAAGATAATGAATGTTGAGAAACCACGAAGAAGCAGCAACATAGAGCGAAAACGGTGTTTGAAACGCTCTTGATTTTGAATGAAGTCTCGTTTTCGAAATCTTGCAATCCTCGAAGTACTACATCCCCTTAATAAACCGCAACTGCCCGTATCCTTGATGCTATAATGAAATTTTAGATGGTATTTGTGCAAATAGGGTGTTTTTTCGGTTTCAAGTCACAAAACAGCGGCAAACAACAAGATGTAAATGCCAAAGCGCGGGGGTAGGGTGAGAAAAAATGCTCACGCGCATTGGTGGGGTGGTGGTTATTAAAAATAGCCAGATTCGGAATCGACATGGCGCGCGGGTAATACCAAAGTGGCCCTCTCTTATCTTATGCTCTCTTGCCCAAACATAAATCTAAACAATACCTTCTACATGCAATGTACCCATTCACTGTGGCGTTTATAAAGACTCCATATCATGAAAACGCTGTCAACTAATAGAGGTTTGACTCAGCAAGCGGGGCCATTTATAATCCACTTATCAACCTTTCAGGAAACCGAGTAAACGCTATGAAAGACGCACGAGTCAGTCAAACGATCGAGGTTAGTAATGTTGAAGGTATTCTAGTTCTTTTAGAGGTCCCTTTGGTGATCAAAGCCCATTTAAGCTTCGTTTGCCCTACCACTCTTTCGAACTCTTAAATGCAAAGTATCTCGATTTTGTCATTCAAATAGACTGAACTAGTCGCTTTCGCAGCTGTCTTTAAAGGTTAGAAAACAACTAAAATAGCTACGCGGGCTTAACCTGAAATTCCATTGTTATGGAGGAGGGTTCGTGTCGTTTTCAAACAAGCGTTGCCTTCGGATGAGGCTATGGCAAAGTAGATATCCAATATAAAATATCCATAGTGTAAGAATCACAAAGGTCCCTGGCTCGTTAAGCACAGTGCGAGCCTGTTAAAAATAAGGTCTGACCTTTTCTCACTGTCACTTTAGCGCAGGGCAACGTCACGGTGGTCAGTACTGCGCATGTGCAAGTCCGCGCTGATGACGTACAGGCTATGAACGTTAGTGGGTAGGTGTGCACACAGTCTTTGGAATGATTAGCCTCGTGTTCATGTAGAAAACACAATAGGTGGCTCCCATATGGATGGGAGGTATCGCGCATTACTCTTTACGGGAATACTCCACAAACCTATAACGTAGTTTGACACGTGTTCGAACACGTGGTTTGACATGTGATCTTGTGCAGCACCTATCACGTGGCTCGACGTCATATTATCTGATGGGACTATCACGTGACCTGACACTTGACATGTCATTGAACCTGATAAACATATCTATTACATGATTTTGATGTTATATCATGTGACCTTTAAAGTGTTGTTTCAACTTTTCGCAGAGTGAAGTCTGACGGACGTCCGTCGAGTTCCGGGCAAGATGTTTACGATGGTAGTCGCCAGTCCACGCACGGTCCGGCCCTACCTTGGGAGGAACTGGCGCAGACTCAAGCGTAAGTCTTGCTTCACCCAGCTTGGTCTTATGTGTGCCTAGGAAAGCCTAGAAGCTTTGCATATAATAGTTTTGCTGTATTTCCAGTGGTCTTTATACCCCAGCTCCCGAATCTCCTCGCTCTGTTCGAAGTAACAACTCAACAGGAAGATCTAAACGACGAAGCCGATCACCCAAGTTTCCCCGGTTTGTATTATCATAGAGTACTATCGCCTTTTTTGATTTTCTTAATCACCTAGCTTTTCTACAGCTTGTGTGTGGTCTTTCTGGTCATACCATTCATATCATAACTGCTTAGTATTTCTGCAGCTTTTCTGTAGTCTTTTTTGTGATATCATTTTCTTTCCTTAGTCACCTAAATTTTCTACAGTTTGTCAGTAGTTTTTCTTGTCATATCATCTTCTTTTCTTAGCCACCTAGTTTTTTACAGCTTGCCTATAGTCTTTCGGGTCATTCCATTATCTTTCCTTGGTCACCTTATTTTTCTACAGCTTGTCTGTAGTTTTTCTATTAATTGCAATTTCTTTTAACCACCTAAAATTTTTACAGCTTGTTTGTAGCCTTCCTAGCCGTACCATTAGCCCTGACTCTGCTAATTACCTTGACTCTTCCCCAGGCCCCACAGCCGTCGGTCTGGTCAGAGCAGTGGCAGTGAAACTGAACCGTCTAAAAGAAGGTATATGTCACAATTCAACTAGTAATTTAACCTTTTATTGGCTCAACACTACGCATCACTTCTGGTCATCTAAAAGTCCAAGAAGCATTCATTTCCATCGACTGCTTTGGGAAAGTTTGATTGCAATTGATGAATAGCATATAAAATAATCTGTCTTAGAATTTCGAATAAAAACACTAATAGAGATGATGGTATGACGATGATGATGGTGATTATAATGTTTCGAATGATGGTGATGCTGGTGGTGGTGGTGATGATAATGATGATGGTATAAGTAGATGATTGTGTACAACTAATAATCCAACAACCTCGCGCCTTTCCCAGGTCTCGGTCAGCGTACTATTCGGACGATGACGTCGGCAGAAGGAAGCGTCACCACAAACGGTGAGTCCATTTGCCACTTACTTTGAATCTTGTCAAAGAACTGAGATCACGTGACTCTCTTCACAGGAAGCATCATCGGCACGCCCACTCGGCCGCAGAGTATTCTGGGAGTGATGGGGAGAGTCTTCCCTCCAGGCGCGGTCGCAGAAAAGCTCCCAGGTAGGGTCACGCGTTATCACTCAAGTGTCACGCCACGCCGCAGGGGTTATTACTAAAGTGTCACGTAATGTTTAACGCGTCATTACTCAAGTGTCACGTAATGTGTCACATGTTATCACTCAAGTGTCACGTAATGTTTAACGCGTCATTACTCAAGTGTCACGTAATGTGTCACATGTTATTATTCAAGTGTCACGTAATGTGTCACATGTTATTACTCAAGTGTCACGTAATGTGTCACATGTTATTACTCAAGTGTCACGTAATGTGTCACATGTTATTACTCAAGTGTCACGTAATGTGTCACATGTTATTACTCAAGTGTCACGTAATGTGTCACATGTTATTACTCAAGCGTCACGTAATGTGTCACATGTTATTACTCAAGTGTCACGTAATGTGTCACATGTTATTACTCAAGTGTCACGTAATGTGTCACATGTTATTATTCAAGTGTCACGTAATGTGTCACATGTTATTACTCAAGTGTCACGTAATGTGTCACATGTTATTACTCAAGCGTCACGTAATGTGTCACATGTTATTACTCAAGTGTCACGTAATGTGTCACATGTTATTACTCAAGTGTCACGTAATGTGTCACATGTTATTACTCAAGTGTCACGTAATGTGTCACATGTTATTACTCAAGTGTCACGTAATGTGTCATACGTTTTTACTCAATTGTTACGTAATGTGTCACGTAACGCCGCTGGAGTTATCACTCAAGTGTCACGTAATGTGTCACATGTTATTATTCAAGTGTCACGTAATGTGTCACATGTTATTACTCAAGTGTCACGTAATGTGTCACATGTTATCACTCAAGTGTCACGTAATGTGTCACATGTTATTACTCAAGTTTCACGTAATGTGTCACATGTTATTACTCAAGCGTCACGTAATGTGTCACATGTTATTACTCAAGTGTCACGTAATGTGTCACATGTTATTACTCAAGTGTCACGTAATGTGTCACATGTTATTACTCAAGTGTCACGTAATGTGTCATACGTTTTTACTCAACTGTTACGTAATGTGTCACGTAACGCCGCTGGAGTTATCACTCAAGTGTCACGTAATGTGTCACATGTTATTATTCAAGTGTCACGTAATGTGTCACATGTTATTACTCAAGTGTCGCGTAATGTGTCACATGTTATTACTCAAGTGTCACGTAATGTGTCACATGTTATTACTCAAGCGTCACGTAATGTGTCACATGTTATTACTCAAGTGTCACGTAATGTGTCACATGTTATTACTCAAGTGTCACGTAATGTGTCACATGTAATTACTCAAGTGTCACGTAATGTGTCATACGTTTTTACTCAAGTGTTACGTAATGTGTCACATGTTATTACTCAAGTGTTACGTAATGTGTCACGTAACGCCGCTGGAGTTATCACTTAAGTGTCACGTAAGGTTCAACGTGTCATTACTCGAATGTCACGTAACGCCGCAGGGGTTGTCACACAAGTGTCACGTAATATGTCACCTGTTATTACTCAAATGTCACGTAAGGCCGCAGTGGTTATCACTCAAGTGTCACGTAATGTGTCACGCGTTATTACTCAAATGTCACGTAACGCCGCAGGGGTTATCACTCAAGTGTTACGAAATGTGTCATGCGTTATAACTCAAATGTCACGTAACGCCGCAGGGGTTATCGCTTAAGTGTCATCGCTTAAGTTTTACGCATTATGACTCAAGGTCTTTGAACTCGTAGACCCGTGGTGAATCCACAGGAGGTTGCCAAGCTAGGCGATGCTGCGCCATATCACTGGGATAAAGTCACGGGAGAAGAGTTTAGGTGAGTGAACGTAGCACGCTATCCCGTTAGCCCCTTGCAAAACTATAACAGGAATCGCAAATGAGATGTGCATTTCATTTCCGTCGATTTCAATCCACCTAAATAAGTGCGAAATGCATCCTCCGATTGTATAATAGAATCGCGAAAGTAATCTATGCTTATTATTTACAAAATAATACAAAAAAAATTTCAATATTAGTGAGAGAAAACAATAGTGTCACACAAGTCGCAACAACTCTTTAAAGAGTAGCTACAGAATTGTCGACATTCTCACCATTATTCTCCACTGAATCTCCCCCTAACTTACTCCTGTGGTGCTTATCTCCCAACGCCATAAATCATGCTGTTTTTCAGGCCTCGTCATCATCATCATAATCATCATCGTCATGCGGCTTCTGAACGCGACGCGAGAAGCGATGGTTCCGGTCGCCATAGACACAGTCGATCAGTGACCAGCGAACCACCAGACCCGCCAAACCGACGGTATGTTTAAACCGCGTTAAAAAAAAAAAACTTTTTCATACATCAAAATGTAGAAAGATGGGCTGAAGAGCAATACCTTTTGTATTACACATTTTCTCCCATGATAATGATATTGCTTAAAATTTGATTATAATATTCTAAAAAAATAACAATCATAATATGACTGTAAATATTAAATGAGGAATGGTATTTCAATAAATCAACTGTTACTCTTTCAAAATAAGTAACCAGTAAAGGCTAAATTGTTAGCTGACTACTTCATTGGAAGGTAAGGAAGAGAGGGTAGTGGATAAATTCGGCGATTTTTTTTCGCACTTGGAATTACAAAATAAAAACATCACAAAGAATATGAATTATTGCACAATATACCTTTACAAGTGCGCTCAATTGAAATGTGCGTATACCACCGTAAGGGACTGTCCACGGTATTGTTAAAATACGTGACGCATACCATAGTTATAGACCGATAAGTACCGTTTATAACTCGATCCTAGTATCATGACACCGCCGTTACCTAGCAACGGAATGGTTCCCGCCCTTGACGTCATCCAACCACGTGTAGCCGTCACTCGCGTAGCTAAGGAGAACCGGCACCGTCATCGTCACCATAGAAACAGTCACTATGGATACCAATCTAGTGAGTCGATACAGACGACATTCTCGGCACCACCGGCACCCCCTACTAAACTTCTTCTCGAGCTTGGACCCCCCGGATCTAGAGAGCACCCCCCTGGTCATCCAGGGCTGCGGCGTCTTTACAATAATAGCACCTCAGACCAGATGTACAGCGGGCGCAGTTCACGCATGCCCAATTACGAGGAATTCACTAACGGCACGTTGCATGATGAGTCCGAGCCGTAAGTCTATAACTTCGTAATCAATGTTTAATTTTAATTTAGTAAAAAGCATAATCATGTATCATCTGCAGTTAGCTCTTCGTTTTACTTTGACTGAAAAAGAACAAAGATTTTTTTAAGTACGGGAGATGTCCGCTAACGCGAAAGCTGCCTGAAATGCTAATGGCTAACACTTATGCATCAAGAAATCACGTGACGTTTTGGATGGCAAACGCGCGCGCTAAGGCTTTTGGCGGCAAAATAACAAACAAACAACAAAAAGCAACTTATTCAGGGCTTACGAATCACCCGGAATGTTTCTATGTCAGAAAGGGCTTACTTTTATCAAAATATTCTATTTTTTTATTCGCCCTTTGGAGTGACGACCGCAGCTATTTTTGTGTTTATTTTGCCATGAGTTTGCCAACTAAAAACTCACGTGATTTCTGTGATGCCCGAGCAGCTCTCTTTTCTAGTCGGGCCGTTAAAATACGTATTGATTTCACAGTAAAGATCTATCGGTGTTTTGTTAATTGGTGTTTTGTTTAAGGCATTTTTAAAGATTTTAAGGCATTTTAAAAGATATTTTCGGGAAGAATTTTATATGAAAATAATGATGGTTGTGGAACAGCCCCTTTGATCCTTGTATAACCAAAATGATTAATTGACTACTAACATATGTACATATAACGATCATTAACATAAACAGCCATAATATACGCATGCTAATCTCCACTGACAATCTAACTCTCTTTGCCATGTGTAACAACGTAATCGCTCCGTATAGTTGTGTAAGTATCGTTTGAGCAACTGTTTCAGTATGAGGTTTCATTGTGATTGTTTCATTTCTTGAATGGAAACAGATCAAAGTTGTTGGAGCTTGTGACAGTGGAGCTCGGTTCGCAAACAGATCACAGCTTTTTAGGCGCGAACACGTTTTGGTCTGAAAACACAAAAAACGCACGCGGCATTTTTTAGTGCGACGCGCGCTGCCGTGGCCACCAAACGCGTTTTAATAAAGATGGCCAATTAGAATACGAGATCCACTAGTTGATTGACACGGACTTTATAACTAGGAGGATTCGTTTGTCTTCTCATGCACTAAATCATTTGCGTCGCTGGTTGGCTAGGAAAGCTCAAATGGTTAAGATCCTTTTTGGCCTAATTCACAAAATTATCAAGTGGCCACGGTAGCGTATTTCGTTTGACAAAAAATCACTTTCCTAAGATGTTGGGGAATGCTTGCAGGATGGATTGTCGCATCATATGTATTCATCTGTTCTATGTTAAAATTCATTTGTGTTTAATTACAAAAGAAAACAATTGTTCCACAGGTATCCCATGAGACCAAAGAACGGTCATATTCCCTCTATTGATCGTTATGGTGTCACAAAGCAAGCGGACTACATTGAAGTGGTAAGTGCGTCTGTTTACCGCATAAAATAAGGTAATGGTCTGGGCTTCAAATTATAAAACAAGACAAATTTATATATCTCAAACGTAAACAGTGGATTTTCACTGCAGTCCACTTCTGTTCACACACAGCAGCCACCACCGCCACAACACACACCAACACACCCACACCCAGCTTAAGCGTCACCACACCCAACACCTATCTCGCCGACTCTTCCTATATTGAAGACCATATTCTTCTTCAACACATCTCATCCCCTCCCTAAACATCTCCCACCCATGACTATCTATACGACCTCTCCCCCACACAACTTAATGCTATATTATCAATCTCCCCTCCCACCCAGCCCTGACCACCTACCTGAAAACACACACCAGGCCCCTCCACCACACTCCTTAACTTCTCCCACACCAAGCCTCACCTCACCCCCACTACCTACACCCCCACTTTACCACACTAAGCCCTCTACCACCAGCACACTTCACCCCTTTACCCCACACCCCCAACTACAAACCTCTACTCCACCCTAACATACAACCACCATCACTTCTAGCCCACTCACCCCACACTACACGCCCAAGGCACACACAGCCACCCCACACTACACGCCCAAGGCACACACAGCCACCCCACACTACACGCCCAAGGCACACACAGCCACCCCACACTACACGCCCAAGGCACACACAACCACCCCACACTACACGCCCAAGGCACACACAGCCACCCCACACTACACGCCCAAGGCACACACAACCACCCCACTTGGGTAGGCTTTTTTAAATTGCACGCCATTATTTTTTGCCGATGCAAGTACCTTAAGGGCAAACGCCGTTCCTTTATGTGGCGCTCACATTGAAATGCATTAGGTGCTTACACATGCGCGGGGTGCGCGCGCACCCACCCCCTCTTGGCGGCCAAAAAGTGGGTCATTTTTCAATAAGTAATTTTCAAATACTATGCTTTTTCCGTATGATACCTATGACTGATCACCCCAGTCAGCTAATCCCGTATAAGCACCTGGTGCATGCTTGTGAACATTAAAAAATCAAACCAAACGGTTGAGTTTCTCATAAGATTTACGGGTATTTTTATTATGTCATGATTTTGTTGTAGGTGTCAGGGCCTCCAATCAATCAAAGGGCAGACCCACTCATCACGAATTACAACTATAGCCCGAGGCGGGCAATGCAAACTGGGAAGTCTACGGTTTTGTAGTCATGGCAACCAAGTTAAGACCTAGCTAGAGTGAAAGCGTGTTAGGTTTTTTCATGGAAGGATAGCTATTTTTTTAGGATAACATGCTTTCGTTAGCTTTGCCTTTTTTATGTCGCTAGCTTTCAAAGGCCCTCCACTCATAACACAAACTCGTCACGACTTACCTTCGGAACGAAAGTCTTAAAAGCTTTATAATCTATTGCTTAACTTCTTCTTACACTGATTGCTGTTGTTTTGGCTGTTAGAAGACGTACTTTATTTTTTAACATTGTTTTTCTTGATATGAACATTTTTCCAAGGATATGTTGTCATGCATCTTCGTATTTATTTATTGTTTATCAATAATAATAATATCAAACCTTTGCTACGTTTTCCTTGAGCTCTGCGTTCTACGCATGCTTGAACTACGAGTAATCTACAGTGGAAGAAGACGCTTCAGTGCATATTTGTAATTTCAAAGTTTCAATAAACTTTAAAGTTCTTAAAACCTTTCACTTATATCAATCTAGCCAAAACAAAGCATTGATAAACTTTCAAATTCTGAAAAGGGAATTGAATTTGATTAAAATTTGATTTTTTTTACAGATCTTTGAAAATTTTCCTGGCCGCGCGAAAGGAGATTGAATCGAGTGAATAATTCCAAGTTTTGGCGGGAAAATCTAAAACAACGCGCGCTCGTGAGAATGTCGCCATTCTTGATTGCGAATACAGCGCATAAGTATAAAGAATTGACAAAGTCTATCAACTCTGAAAGGTTATATGGACTTTAAGTTCTTGAATCAGTTCTGTTGTCCGAAGTCTCCTGCACATCTGTAATAAGTGCCAGTCTAAAGTCCTCTGAAATCTAAGAACAGCTGCGCAAGAGCACTATATTGTTGGCTACTGTCGTCATTACCGTTGTTGTGTCAGAGCGTCTCACCAAAAAACATTTTGGGTGAAGATGCCCTTTGATATATATTTATTATTCCTAATACGCTTCAGAAGAGCGGGACCTCAATGGCGTCCTGTTACCAATTATTATTAATAATAAATAGTTTATCCAAACCAATAGCAGTTAATAACAACTGAATTGCTGGCTCAGAGCCCAAGTGACTATACAACATGTAATTAATTAATTAACATGTAATTAATTAATCAATTAATTAATTAATATGTAATTAATTAGTATGTAATTAATTAATTAATTAATTAATTAATTAATTAATTAATATGTAATTAATTAATTGATTGATTAATTAATTAATTAGACAAAAACTTCACAGTTACAAATTTAGAAAATCTATCAGTTCTGGTCTGGTGGAGACGGTGTTGACCTGATCTTAGAGAATACGTAGAGGGAATAGAAAAGGATATGTTTGCATAAGTCGGAGCCTAATGAGTTGGTGCAAATTTGATGCATATGTAGTCTGCGATAGCATTTCTGTGGGATTGAACGGAGCGTGTTTCCCTGAAACAACAGGCTTGCACTAGGAAACCACGTGACCTTTTGGCGGGCAAACCCGCGCTAAAATAAACATAGATTGCTGCGGCCAGAAAAAAAACTTTTAAAGAAAATCAGTCCTTTCTGACATAAAACCTGTCTGGCTGATTCGTAAGTACCACGCAGAACGTCATATACTTACTCAGTGCAAGTCACCTAAGATCGTTGGAAAACAATAAAAAACCTTTACTGCAGGCTAATAAACACGGCATGCGTTTATACTTCATACGACGATGTGACGCGGTACCAAACCTTATTCACCCCCCCCCCCCCCCCTTATAATTCAACCTTTATCAGTGCAATCCCCTCCCCCTTTCCTTTACACTATTTGTAAATAAGTATTTATCTCGGCCATCAAATGATGCCTATAAAAAGGTACGGCAAATGCGTCATTGTTTGAATTACCGAACATTTTATGAAGTGTGGAAAATCCAACGGGACAGGATGCGCTAGTTCAACCATTTCTGGTTATTGGATCTTTCCTCCAAACTGCATAGTTTAGTTTTGTTACTCCAAAGAGGCTTCAGGCGAAGCGACGAACACACTTATAACAGTTATTACAATCGTGACTGAAAACAATAGCATGAAAAACCGATCCAATACTTCGGCTGCGAAGATCCAGTCTTCAGATATTTTATTTGATTTTTCTTCCTCGTGAACTTTTGAAGTTAACACTTTCAGCTCGTTGACAACTCGGTCCATTCCGTCAGTCGAGATGCGACTTGAATGTTCCTTCGTCTCCGATCCAAGACAATGGGCGACCATGACTTCATCATCGTTCTTGTTTTCTTTCTCGGTAGCAACTTCGACTACTGGAGTGATTGACCTTTTCACGAAGAATCCTGACAACGAGCTTTTTACCTTTGAATCGCATTTTGTGGATTTCATAAATAGAAGCTTTGCAAGCCAATTATTGATCAAAACTTTGAGAAGCGAGCCCATTGGCTTATTGGAGGTATCGAATCTGATAACAACGCACGTTGCCGCCAGTGAAAATGCAATTTGAATCATGGAAGCCATGAAGAACTTGGAGACCAATGGAACGTCTGCCGACTGAGGCATGTTCTCAGTCACCATGATCATGTACACACTCATGGACAGCAGAACCGTGATCACAAACGATACACGTTCTCCTGAATTTGGTGGAAGGTAGAACGAGAACAAAGACAGCAAGGCGATCATTCCGGTCGGCAACACCATGTTGTAGACGTAGAACATCGCGCGCCGGCGAATGACAAGTGTGAAAGTCACTGTCGGATATGGTTCAGGGCAACAGTTGTACAGCTTAACATCTCTTCTTCCGGGCGCATCCTTAAGAAACCATTCTCTGTTTTCCGAGTAATCGTCAATATCAACGCCGGTTGTTTTTCTGAGTTGGATGTCTATTTTGAGGCCATCGTGCGTCCAGGAGCCAAATTTGAGGTCACAGTACTGGACATCAAAGGGGAACAAGCGGACATCGACCTTGCATTCAGTTTTGATGATTGCTGGTGAAAGCCATGCTGCGGAACCGTCACTTGATAAGATGACCTTGGTGTCGATCTTCTTGTAAAGGCTTTCCACGCGAAGGTCGGTACTTGCCCTGTTAGCGAAAAAAGAAGGTTTTGCTGTGATTAGCTTGGTTAATTTTGTGTTCAATATCGATGGTTTAGATTTAGCTCCCTAAAAATGAATCACTCATTTTAAGATAGTATATATGAGCTTTAGATTACAATACCGAACACGTTCAGACAAACAAACAAGACCACCTTTAAATCAAATTTGATTAAGCTAGAAGCTTGCTCAGGCGAGACAAAGCTTAAAATGTCAACATATAACAGTCCCTAATTTTGATCTTGATTATTCAAAATGAAATCAGACAAGTACCCAGGATTTGTCGGAAGGAAAGGGGTTAGGGGGGAGAAGGGGTGCGCAGTCGTAGTTACGACAATATGTAGAAAGGAAAATTTTTCACGAAAGAAATTCCCCTGCCACATCCAATCCCCCCTCAAAGGTGCGCGCCCTGAGATCATTGTTCCCTAGGTACTTACGGGTTGTAAAGCAGAATGTCAGGTTTCCAGACATTGTTTGGTTCCACGTTAATTGACTTCACTCCACCAAAATCTTCTGGATTCCAGTTGAGCAAGTGATCTTTCCAATACAATCGAATCCATACGTTTGTAGTGAGAATCTGATTCTTTTCATCCTGTGCAAATATGAGTAGAAACTGATTAACCACTTCCATCTTCAATTGTTCTCATCTTCAACACACATGTCCACCTTATTTGACTTTCTTTTGCCCCAACTACACCACAACATCTTGCTTCTCCTAGATCACATTTGGTGGCTGATCTAAGATTGTCAAATTGTGGTCAATAGGCTTCACTTTATTCAGCTCTAATGAACCCACGAAACCACGCTTGGATCCGCCACTGTTTTGTTATTTACTTATTACACCTCATTTTTTTTTCTCGCGGTAGATTAATTAGCAGCCCAAAAAACGCTTCTCTACACTCCTGATTAAGCATCAGCCTCGACCACCCTAAAAAATAACACCGCCATCATCCTTTTTGCTCACTTCAGCCCTCCACCCTAGTCCTGCCTACGTTCTTCTACTTACAACGTCAATGATATGTTTGAGTATCAGTATTTACCACATCAATGATCCGTTTGAGTATCAATACTTACACGTCAATGATCCTATTGATTATCAGTTTTTACCACGTCAATGATCTGTTTGAGCATCAGTACTTACCACGTCAATGATCTGTTTGAGTATCAGTACTTACCACGTCAATAATCTGTTTGAGTATCAGTACTTACCACGTCAATGATCTGTTTGAGTATCAGTACTTACCACGTCAATGATCTGTTTGAGCATCAGTACTTACCACGTCAATGATCTGTTTGAGTATCAGTACTTACCACGTCAATGATCTGTTTGAATATCAGTACTTACCACGTTAATGATCTGTTTAAGCATCAGTACTTACCACGTCAATGACCTGTTTGAGCATCAGTACTTACCACGTCAATGATCTGTTTAAGCATCAGTACTTACCACGTTAATGACCTGTTTGAGCATCAGTACTTACCACGTCAATGATCTGTTTGAGCATCAGTACTTACCACGTCAATGATCTGTTTAAGCATCAGTACTTACCACGTTAATGATCTGTTTAAGCATCAGTACTTACCACGTCAATGACCTGTTTGAGCATCAGTACTTACCACGTCAATGATCTGTTTGAGTATCAGTACTTACCACGTCAATGATCTGTTTGAGTATCAGTACTTACCACGTCAATGATCTGTTTGAGTATCAGTACTTACCACGTCAATGATCTGTTTGAGTATCAGTACTTACCACGTCAATGATCTGTTTGAGTATCAGTACTTACCACGTCAATGATCTGTTTGAGCATCAGTACTTACCACGTCAATGATCTGTTTGACATCAGTACTTACCACGTCAATGATCTGTTTAAGCATCAGTACTTACCACGTCAATGATCTGTTTGAGTATCAGTACTTACCACGTCAATGATCTGTTTGAGCATCAGTACTTACCACGTCAATGATCTGTTTGACAGCAGTACTTACCACGTCAATGATCTGTTTAAGTATCAGTACTTACCACGTCAATGATCTGTTTGAGTATCAGTACTTACCACGTCAATGATCTGTTTAAGCATCAGTACTTACCACGTCAATGATCTGTTTGACTTTCAGTACTTACCACGTCAATGATCTGTTTGAGTATCAGTACTTACCACGTCAATGATCTGTTTGAGTATCAGTACTTACCACGTCAATGATCTGTTTGACAGCAGTACTTACCACGTCAATGATCTGTTTGACATCAGTACTTACCACGTCAATGATCTCTTTGACAGCAGTACTTACCACGTCAATGATCTGTTTGACAGCATTACTTACCACGTCAATGATCTGTTTGACAGCAGTACTTACCACGTCAATGATCTGTTTGACAGCAGTACTTACCACGTCAATGATCTGTTTGACAGCAGTACTTACCACGTCAATGATCTGTTTGAGTATCAGTACTTACCACGTCAATGATCTGTTTGAGCATCAGTACTTACCACGTCAATGATCTGTTTAAGCATCAGTACTTACCACGTCAATGATCTGTTTGACTTTCAGTACTTACCACGTCAATGATCTGTTTGAGTATCAGTACTTACCACGTCAATGATCTGTTTGAGCATCAGTACTTACCACGTCAATGATCTGTTTAAGCATCAGTACTTACCACGTCAATGATCTGTTTGACAGCAGTACTTACCACGTCAATGATCTGTTTGAGCATCAGTACTTACCACGTCAATGATCTGTTTGACAGCAGTACTTACCACGTCAATGATCTGTTTGACAGCAGTACTTACCACGTCAATGATCTGTTTGACAGCAGTACTTACCACGTCAATGATCTGTTTGAGTATCAGTACTTACCACGTCAATGATCTGTTTGAGTATCAGTACTTACCACGTCAATGACTTGTTTGAGTATCAGTACTTACCACGTCAATGATCTGTTTGAGTATCAGTACTTACCACGTCAATGATCTGTTTGAGTATCAGTACTTACCACGTCAATGATCTGTTTGAGTATCAGTACTTACCACGTCAATGATCTGTTTGAGTATCAGTATTTACCACGTCAATGATCTGTTTGAGTATCAGTATTTACCACGTCAATGATCTGTTTGAGTATCAGTACTTACCGCGTCAATGATCTGTTTAAGCATAAGTACTTACCACGTCAATGATCTGTTTAAGCATAAGTCCCATCTTTACTACCACAGGATCTTTCACATGGAGCACGGGCCGCGCCTCTGGTGTGTAGTTTTTGAATAGATAGCGCAGTATCGCTGGTTCTGTGTTATTCGCCGGAACCAGTGCGGCATGAGCTGCAGGGAATATATGACTACATGATTATATAACTATATGACTTAATGAATATTTTAATATATGTGTATATTAACATATGACTATATGTGACAATATGACTATATAAATATATGAATAAATAAGTACATGACTATATGGATATATGACCATACTATAATTAAAACTGATTGATTTAAAACTGACTGATTGTTGCAATATCGTCAACTCTTTGAAGGTAGGTTTACACTTTTGTATTTTCTGGCAACAACCTTGAACTAAAAGCTAGACAACAAAATTCAGGGCCACATCCGAACGTATTTGCATTTTCATTGTATTTATTGCGTCGTTCTATAGAGATCAAGGTGTGAAGTCCCTTTGGCCCTGTATTCTTTAGTCGCTCCGAAATAAATTCCCCCCTCGTCCTAAGTTTAGGGAATTCTTTGGGATCCCCCGCAACATTTAGACTGAAGCTCATGTGGCAGGATACGGTGTTTTACTTGTATTTGTGATCATTTTGCATATGTTATGAATTATCATGGAGGACATCACTATCCCCGAAGGATGTAATCCCCTCCGCACTTTCTAGAGATAAAAACAATGGTTATATCGTTACATAACAAATGGGACCACTTTAATTTATTTTTTATCATATTCTTTGTTAAGATTATATTTTATAAAAGAAATATCGAGGTTATTTTGATAGTGTCACTGTTTGTAAAAAAATTGCATTCATTTACAATACGCTACACGTTAAAACATTATCGTGATAGATACCATTATTTGTAAGCATTAAAAAAATGCTAAAAAGAGATATTTTCCATATCGTATTACAGGTTGCAAGGTCGTTTAAACTTTATTCATTAGACAATATCACCATTTGCAAGAATAAAAAAAATGGTAGAAAGATATTTAATCCATATTGTATTACGTGTTTGCATCGTTATATAGATACAGTACCATCATTTGGAGACATTAAAAAATGCTAAAAAAAGTATTTTAAATCCATATCGTATTACAGGTTGCGAGGTTATTTAAAGATTATTTGTTAGACATATAAATAAGGCTAAAAGAGGAATATTCAATGCAAATCGTATTGCAGGTTTGACTCAAACAAGTAATGATTACTGGAACTTGGGTTTCCAGGCAATCGTGTCCACAAGAAAATTGTTTTTTCTAGCGATTTATCCCTACTATCCCTGCCATTTATCACTTCCTAGGGATAAAATAAACAATACAATAAAAGCCCTGAATCACAGAAATTAAAAAATCGGAAAATCGGAAGTTTTCCCCTTCAAATTCCCCACTAAATATTTTTCATTTATCTTTTTATTAACACAGGCGAGTGTGTAAACGTGAGGGCAAAAAGATTGTCCTGCAAAATCAGTCTTAAAAAAATGAATAACTTAACGATCTTCACACCGAAGTTGCGAGATTAAAACCACCAGCATCTAAATTACTCAAACAGAAAAACAACTATGATAAAAAGTTTGTCTTTTTCGAAACTATCTACATGGAATGTTCGAAACAAACTTAGATGAGCGTACCAGAAAGCAGGGATGCTTCTTTGCCGTTTTGTTTTACACTTAAAAGATTTTAAAAATTGGGTGTCAAAATTGATACCCATGAGAAGACTTAATTGAACCTAGTTCAAGTCTTTTTAACCATTGATTCATTCATTCTTATTTTCTTTTACTTGGACTTACCTTGTAAACAAAATAGAATGACGCACCAGAGGCAAAAAGAAATCTTGAAAGAGACCACCATTTTGTACATCAAATTACCACCAAATGCAACTACTTCAACTGATAAATTATTAAGTAGACCAGTGTGAAAATTTGCCGCTCATAATACACAACTCATTGTTCTCAGATCGATGGGGTAAATTCATTGAAATATTAAAAAATGTTCAAAAATAGTGTTCCGATTTAAACAAGCACTTTTTTTTACCTTCCTGCTTTCGAAATTACTGCTTGTTTTGAGTTTCGGCATTTTATGTTTTTAAATTCAGTTCAAGCAATTAAAAGACGATTGTTTCTAGCGGCGGGAGGCTTTATCTACGTAATAAACTGGTTATGGTGAGGTTCATACATAGGACAATTTCACAAATTTTAAGAGAATCAACACAAACATAAACTCAGAGACAAGGTACAGAAGCAAACTATTGATAACATTGGATACGCTCTATCTAAACATGGTAGTTTTGTTTTATCTGATTTTTTTTTCATCATCTCAAGCACTCATATATAATTCACGCATGAGAAGTTATCAAGTTTTTCTAAAAAGAAAATGTTTTTAAACTAATGATTTTTTATCATCTATTTTAGGAGACTCTAAGATAAGAGGGTTATTTCTTTTTTCGGGAGGCATGAATCCAATCCAAACGTTTTTCGGTGTGTCTTTCTATTCCGAAGATGTGACTGAAAGATATTCGAAATGTCAGACCGTTAGAGTGATAAAACTTTTGTTCGAGTGCGTGTGTTCAACCCCCAATAAGTACTGTAACCACAGCAGGGATAAGCACAAATAATAAGCAGTTTAATAATCGAAGACTTAAAAAGGTAAGCAGGACGCACCGTAGACCGCGGAGATCCTGGTTCGTAATTCCCTGTTCCTAATTGGTCTCTAGCACACAACACCTATGAAATATTTATAGCCCAGGAGGAACACACTAATTTTGAGAAGTGAGCGAGAATTTCACCGCGCCATTTGGGTCGCGGGCGCAAGAAGATATCGGTGAAGATGTCCTGCCTCGTTTTCGTGTTCGTTATGGGGACGGTTAGGACTCGTGTGCTTTCGTCCATGTTTGTTTTGCTTCGCAGGATTGGAGGATTATATTTTTCTTTTTGTTTTTAGGTAAGTATTCATCTGAAGTTTCAAATTATTGCATAAATTAGATTGGCCTTTGTTTTAGAGGTTTTTCCATGTTTCTATGAGTGTTTAGATTGATGTTTTCGGAGAACTTTACTGCATTCCAGCTCTGTAAATATCCTTCGGCCCTATCGAGAAGAGCTCGTACAATTAATGAAACGAGTCAGTGCACTCAACAATCAAATGAGCCGAGTCATTGTACTTGGTGGCCATTGGGCCAAATAACTAGTGAAATTCTGTGTGAACAAGAAGTGAACCCCAATATGTCCTACGTTATGAAAACGCATTTCTTGGATGTACTAAACAATACAAATTATCAACAAGAATCAAACACTTATGCACAAAATAAGGAGAATCAGGACAATTTAGACCTTGACATCAGTTAATTGTGCAAAATTAAAAGTCAATTCTATAGAAAAACTATTAGAATATGTTCAAGAGACAATAAAAGGTGCTGTATCATAGGGACCGAGCACCATCAAGATCTCCAATAAAAAAATTCATGAAAATCCTCAGCAAACGAAAGCTAAGAAAGGCACTAAAGCATAAACTCAGAACAACCATACCATGTGTATTTTAGCAGACTCTTTCTAAAACCAAGAACCACACAAAACATGAATAATTACCAGTTTATCTTCTCAAAACCAACAACGCCTTCCTTGAGAGGAGGCATGTTTTGTAATACTGGTGAATAATTACCATGGAATACTTTAGTCAGGAAGTTAGCAATGATTGGTTTAACTCCTGTTGATGTAGGTGGCAGTGGGGCCTGCTTTTTTAAAGCATTTGCTGACCAGTTGTATAGAAAGCCAGAATTACATTATGAAGTGCGCATTATTGACTCACTTGAACTCACATCCAGACCTTTATATTGAAAGTCTGAGTAGTGATGCATGGCAGAACTATATTCATGAAATGTCAAATCTGTTGGTTAGCGGTCAGTACACGACTTGGTGTCGGAAGTGGGATATGTCGAACCCAAAGAGACCGGAGCTAGAGCAGGCCGTTCTAAGTGTTCTAAGTGTGCTGGCAATGATCATTTCGCCCGAGTCTGTTTAGAAGAACACAATCCCCAAGCGTCCGGTTCGAACCAGCGACAACAACAAGCAAGAGGAAGACCTCAGGCAAGGGGATATAACCAGCGCAGTCGGCGGGGCTATCCACGTGCCCGCGCCTCGCCTCGACCAAGGGATGTCCATTACACCGATATATGTGAAGAGCAGCAATATGGTTCAGCTCCCAACCCCGACTATGGCTTCGATATGTACGCACTGGAAGCACAAGTACACAACATAGATACAGACAGCCCCTCCAAAAGCCTGGGAAAGCGCTATTTCACAACTCTACCACTTTCAACGACAGTGTCGTCTTTCAAGCTGGTCAAGTTTCAGATCGACACAGCAGCTACCTGCAACACGATGTCTTACAACACACTGCAGTCAGTGCTACCAGACGCAGAAATCAAGCGGCCCCCATATCTCCTGTACCCCTATGGAAACTCCAAGCCACTCCAACCAGTTGGCCAAGTAGAACTGGTATGCGACAAGTCGGACAAGTACGAAACACTAGTCTTCCAAATCTTACCAGACTCCTGCATTGGCCTTAAGCCTGCACTACTCTCTGGGAGCGACAGTGAACTCCTCAGACTAATCAAGGTGCAAGCAGAGGAGATCTATTCCCTCTCCTCGTCAGTGGTCCACACTGCCACCAAGACCGAAGATCTCCCAGGGTTCCAAACGACACCTCCAAAAGTGGAAGAGGTCAGTCAGCACGGCATACGTCCACCTACAACAAGTACACGAAATCACCACAAACCCGTGTCAGCCCATTCCCTCTCCTTCAGCGCCGATCAGTGTTAAAAGAGACCTCCGCCTCCAACCACCGGGTAATCTGAGAAAGGAAGACATACTTACTCAATACGCCGACAGCTTTGAAGGACTCGGATTATTGGGTCCCCCTGTACACTTCCAGTTAGACGAAAGCATACAGCCTGTTCAAATGCCGGTTCACAGAATACCAGTAGCCAAACGAGAAAAGGAGAAAGAAGCCCTGGACCGGTATGTCAAGGCCGATGTCCTCGCCAAGGTGACCGACCTAACAAGTTGGATGGGCTCGCGTTAGAAATACCTCTGCCTCAAGACACCCAGGGACAACCGAAAACGCTTAACCCGGCAAGACAGACAAGATCTGGGAGGGAAGTCAAAACTCCACAGAGACTTAAAGATTATCTTCTCAAGTAGCTGATGTTTAGAACCACTCTTTAGGGACCATCATCATCATAGGAACACTGTAGAACGTTATGGTTAACCGTTAAGGCGTTGTTTGTTTTATTTTATTATAATTTAATTTTCGTTAAAAAGGGGAGATGTTGGTCAGCGGTCTGCTGGTCAGCGGCAGACCGTTTGACTGTACGATTGAAGTCCGCCATGTTGGATTGGGAATAAATGTACAGTCACTCATAGTTAGCTCATTGCTCGTCCTGTGTACACGACTAATCCAACAACATGGTTTGATAATATTATCGTTCAAGCTGTAGGTAACGCATTTAACTGTGTTATTCATATTGTGAAATAATGTCATCAAGTTGAAGAATTATTTACAGCCGTGATGAAAGTGGATTCAAGAATGTGAACAGATAAATGCTGAAACATTGACTTAAATAGAAATCTTAGTGGATCAATTCTCTTACAAGCTATTTTGTACTACTTGTTGCTTGAGTACCCTTATATAATCCGTCCCTAACAGAAGTTCATAGATTGCAAATTAATCAATCCCTCTCATCGCGAGAAGTTACTGAGGTAAACATGAAATAATTTACTTGAGTGCAACAGCAAAGAGTGCGCGCTCTCGCGATGAATGAATCTTGGAGAGACGGAAAGTCAACTGCGATGATCGCGAAAGTTTAGTCCTTGACTGAACCTCCCAGCACTCACTTTCTATCAGAAAAACTAATTGTAAAATAATTTTTCTTTAAAGTCCTAAAATAACCCTTTGGTGAACATCCCAAAATATGCTTTTTGTTATATTTCGATGCAAAACAACAGGGAACCCGCGTCGTGAAAATCAAACCAGGTTCCGGTCTTAAATGTGCAGCTATCTGCCTGCCTAACTATCCGCCTGTCAGGGCCAGACAAATCTGCCCTCGCAGATGCCTTTTGGTCACAGGCGAGAGAGATAAAGCTATCTTGCCAACTGAATATAACATCCAATATGTGCTTGACGGCGGCGCGCTACTCCACAGTATTCCATGGACTAACGGTATGACGTATGATGGAATTGTCGGCCTCTACGTGCAAGTCAAGCGAAAGTACGGCAAAGCAATTATCTTATTTAACGGTTATGAAGAAGGAACAACAACGAAAGACAGCACTCATCAGAGGTCAACAGCTTGAGAACTTACCGCTAAATTCACTCCTTGTGTGCTTTTGAAGTCCAAGAAGGGAGCCTTTCTTGCAAACCTTGTAAACAATCAAGGATTCATCAACCTACTAGGTGAAAGATTGAAGGAAGCCAAGTGCACGACGTGCTTCGGGAGATGCAGATCTTCTAATTGTACAGACAGCATTGAAGTTGGCAATGTCAAGTTTGACCGTGCTGGTTGGTGGCGCATGAAGTTAATTTTGCAGCAGAGCCAGAGCAGAGGTCGACGAAGCCAGAGCGGATATGGAACATGAAGAAGACGGTTTCAGCGCGAGGCCCCCGCATATGCAAGCACATCCTATCCCTACACGCCATTTTAGGATGTGACACGAAATCAAGGGTACAGGGAAAGGCATGGCATTGTAAAAGGTAACGAATCCATCTTTTGCCTAGCAAGCCGAATCCTTTCTTAATCGCAACACAGATGAACCATTTACGTCTAAATGACGCAAGAGTAGCGCAGAAAACAAGCCTGACCCAGGCAAAAACGAGGAGAATTCAAGACCTCGACAAACTCACCCCTTCACCTTTGACGGGAAAAGCACATGCTCGACACGAGCAGGCAAAAAGACTCTGATTCAGAGGACGCTTTTCTGACCGAAATCGCGTCAGAACTGGTAAACGAGGACGATAAAGCTCTTGCCATTTCGGGGGAATTGGCCAAAATAATGAATGACCGATGGCCAAATAATCTCTCGGACGAGAAACAAGAGAGAAAACGGGAAAGTGCTGGCGCCCGTCCAAGTGTGAGTCACTCACAACACGGAGAGTTAAGCCTAGAAATTTGGGAAAAAACTAGACCACCCTGTCAAACAACACCTACGGTCAATGGACTTCAGAAACGCATTTCTTGTGTTGGCATGGCATTGTGTAATTCGACCGAAACGTTAATCGAGCTAAAAAAAAAACTCCAACCTAATGTGATAGGAGTACCGGTCAAAATGAATTCTGATGCGGCCGCCATTTTATGCCATGTTAATAGGGAGTTGTCTCTCCTAAGACGACATGGAATCCAACCTCAGCTAGAATGTGAAAGCCTTTGTGCTCCCACTGTTCCAATTACAAAGCTCCTGTTTGGAGATTAGAGTAAAAAGTCGATCGGAACTCCAACGTTGAGCAACAAGTTTAGAAATAACAACTAAAATCGAGGTGGAAAGCAGCCCTCTTTTATCGAGACAAAATCAACAGAATCACGGGAAGAAACAGTGAACTCCTCCATTGGAATCAATTCCCTCACAACATTACAGGTAAATAAACACGTAATATTTTAGAGTGCAATATTTTGAAGTAGCATTTTTTTGAAAGAGTTTACATAAAAAAATGAATATTTTTGCCAACTCGAAAAAAAGTGGTAAAAAACGAAAGTTTTAAAATCAACAGAAACAGAATCACTTGAAGAAACATTGAACTTCTCCATTGGAATCAATTCCCTCAAGACATTACAGGTATATAAACACGAAATATTTTAGTAGGCAATATTCTAAAGTAGCATATTTTGAAAGTTTTTACATGAAAATTGAATACTTTTGCCAACTCGGAGAATAGTGGTAAAAACGAAATTTTACCACTAAAAACAGCAAATGGCAAGAATATGTTGTTAAATTGTTTAATATTTTGTGACAAGGGTAATCACAAATACGTCTCACAACGGTACGCTATATTTAGAATACAGAAGGGGTTGGAAGTTTCTAGCCACCTAGCTGATTGTCATGGCTTAGGTCTTTTTTTGCCAAGGAAAAGTGGTCAGAAATGTCTATCCAACCCAGCTGATTGTCATGGCTTTTAGGTCTTTTTGTTGCTAAGAAAAAGTGGTCAGAATGTTTTTGCCAATTGCTCGCTGGTTATGGCTATGACTACTTCTTTTGCGATGTAAAAGTAGTAAAAAAAAATAATTTTGTTGAAGGAGGTGTCAGAATTCGCTGGTTAAACAATGCTGTTTGCCATGAAAGGGCATATCCTTCAAATACTTAAGAATCTTGGTAATGTAAATTAATCCAATACATATTTCTGTTATTTTAAAATATATTGTAATTTTATTTTACCTGAACTAATTTTGGAAAGCCCATTGACAATCCAAGTCCATACATAACCGCCGCAGATTGACTATGATTCATGGCATGATGCATGTATGATGTCAGGCCCTCGAGTAATAACTATTGTTTGTTTAATGTTTAACTAGTTAGCGATTAACGGCGTGTAATTTGAGTAAAAGACGAGAGAAGGAAACACGAGTAAAGTCCTAGGTTTTGGGAACCATTTGTTGTGTGAATTGATTAGACAAGTGTTACATTTAGGGGCTCTGACAAATATTGAAGTATTTGGACAAGCTTGGGTTGTTTGCGAGGGACTTAGCAAGATGAAGGACTCAGCAAAATTCTGAGGTCAGTGCGTTCAAGTTTATTTGATTCAGAACCCGCAACCAAAGAAAACTCAGCGAATTTCATCAAGATTGTAGTTTATTTCCATGTTAATTTCGGGTTGAGAAACACATCAGTCAGATCAGTTTGTCGTTCGGTGGGTATTTTAGAACTGCGAATCTGGTGGAGAAGATTACTTGATTTTGAGGTCACTTTTAGTTTGATTTGAGCGTGTTGGTTTACTTGTATTGTACATTCCATTGCTGTATCGATTATTCCTTTGAAATTTTGGCTGTAAACATGTCTTTTGCGGGGGAAGAATTATTGTTGGAAGTACAGGGATTAATTATGGGGCTCTCGTATGAGAAACTTGTGGGTTTTGCGGCGCGTTTTGGGCTACAAAAACGCAGCTTAGACCGTCGCCAAGCATCTATACAATGATTTTGTCCACCGCTCCGGGTTCCCACCGTCATTTCACCACGACCAGGGAAATGAGTTTGAAGCTCTGCAGAGTCCGCCACTCCTGTAGGATTGTGGTCAGGAACCGTGACCAGAAGATTGCGGCAATAGTGAATGCGAGACCACCACAGAATGTTTCTGAAGTGAGATCATTTGTACAGCTTGTACAATACTCGGCGAAGTTCATTCCAAATTTTTCACAGATCGCCGAATCGTTGCGGCGTATGCTCAGAAAGAAACAGTCTTTTGTCTGGGACACAGAACAACAAGAGGCATTTGACAAGCTAAAGAAACTGATGACTACCGCGACTGCATTAGCATATTTTAAGAGTGATTGCAAGACGAGAATTGTGACGGATGCGGGACCGGAAGGGATTGGCGCCGTTTTGCTTCAACTACAAGACGAACAGTGGAGAGCTGTATCGTATGCCTCAAGGAATCTTTCAGACGTGGAAAGGCGTTATGCAAAGACAGAGAAAGAAGCGCTTTGCTGTCGTGTGGGCATGCGAAAGATTCAACATTTACGTGTATGCTCAGGAGTGTGAATTGGAGACAGACCACAAGCCATTGGAATGTATTTTCGGTAAGACCTCGAAACCATCAGCAAGGATCGAAAGATGGGTGTTACGACTCCAGATCTACAACTACCAAGTGATTTATCGGCCTGGGAAGACAAACATTGCAGATGCTTTGTCGAGACTGAATCAGAGTAGACCAAAGGATAAGAGCAGCGAGACCGAGGACACTGTTAGATTTGTGGCTATGGAGGCAACACCGGTTGAGTTGACAACCAGGGAAATTGAGCGCGCGTCAGAGAACGACCCGGAACTACAAAGCGTCCACTACTACATCAGTTATGGAGACTGGTCTCAGTGTAAACTAGCGGCGTACACTCGTATAAAGAATGAACTGTGCACTGTAGGGAAGCTTGTTATGCGAGGAGACAGAATTATTATCCCTGGAAGTTTGAGGAGCAGAGTCCTGGCGGCAGCACACGAGGGACTCCAGGGCATAGTAAAGACCAAGAGCCGACTTAGGACGAAAGTTAGGTGACCTAAGATGGACAGTGACGCCGAGCGTATCTGCAAATCTTGTCACGGATGTCACGTGGTTGGGAAGTTTGCTGCCCCAGAACAAATGAAAAGGTCGGAACCGCCGTCCGGACCGTGGCAAGACCTGGCCATCGACCTCATGGGGCCAATGCCGACAGGAGAAAACTTGTTAGTAATAGTTGATTATTACAGTTGTTTTTACGAGGTAGTTATCATGAACTCAACTACATCACACAAGGTAGTTAATGCCTTAACCCAAGTCTTCGCCAGGTTCGGATTCCCTTACTCGATTAAGTCGGATAATGGGTCCCAGTTCGTCAGCGAAGAGTTTACAAGATATCTACGGGAATGCGGGATCGAGCACAGGACATCGCCACCACTTTGGCCGCAGGCAAATGGCGAAGTTGAACGACAGAACCGCTTGCTGTTAAAGGCACTCAAGATAGCAGCGGTGGAAGGCAAGAACTGGAGAAACGAGCTGCCAACATTTCTGTTAGCATATCGTTCTACTCCGCAAGCGACCACGGGAGCGACGCCAGCATTTTTGATGTTCGGTAGAGAGCTCAAAACAAAATTGCCAGAACTCAGAGGGGAGAAATAAATTTCGGATGAGAGTATGAGGGATTTCGAATGGAGGAACAAGTTGAGTCAAAAGAGTTATGCGGACGACAAGCGTCATGCGGTGAGCAGTCCTATAGTACCAGGGGACAAGGTGTTGCTGAAAAACACCAAAACATCTGGGAAACTGGAGCCGAATTTTGAAACAGAACCGTATACAGTTATAACAAAGTAGGGGAGCGATGTGACAGTAGAGTCAGAGGAGGGAGTTGTATACAGGAGAGACAGCT
Source organism: Nematostella vectensis (assembly GCF_932526225.1). Classification (NCBI taxonomy): domain Eukaryota; kingdom Metazoa; phylum Cnidaria; class Anthozoa; order Actiniaria; family Edwardsiidae; genus Nematostella; species Nematostella vectensis. The sequence goes on from NC_064038.1 coordinate 6,402,953, forward strand.
CATTTGTCAAGCCCTACAATGTCCCAGCAGAGCGGAGTGAGCCGGATCAGCCGCCAGAAGAGATTAGCTCTATTGCTAGACCTAGACGCACAGTAAAGACACCAGAGCGCTTTAAGGACTTTGTTTTGGACATGCGCTAGAGTGTTACAGAAACAATACAGGGACATATCAATGATATATGCCCTATTACTTTTATACTTGTCTTGTTTTATTTGTAGATAGGATTTTATAATTATTAATGCGTAATTAAGTGGAAAGGGAGGGATGTAGGATTGTGGTCAGGAACCGTGACCAGTCACGTGTAAGGGATTACATAACGGATGTAAGGGATTATGGGTAGGAGTAGAGGAGCCGGAGTGCTATGTATATATGCGATAAGAGTAGGATAATAAAGCGGATGATCTACAAATATTGCCGTCGTTTAAAGCATTCGACCCAGAACATAACAACTCCTTACCACCACAAAGGGAATGGACAAGTGGAGCGGTTTAACAGAACAGTGCTTGCGATTCTTTGGACGCTCCCTGAGAAGTTTAGGTCCCGATGAAAGGGTCATCTCAACAAGATGGTATTTGCATACAATTGCACAAGGCACGACTCCACCGGATATGCACGATACTTCCTTCTGTTTTGGCGGACTTGCGTATACCCAATCATATAATATTCGGGTACGCCAAGATAAGAAGCCGAGACGCGGAAACAAACCAACATCACTACGTCCAACAGTGGAGAAAGGAGAAAGTTTTGGCGGACGCGTATACCCATTCATATAATATTCGGGAACGCCAAGGTAAGAAGCCGAGACGCGGAAACAAACCAACATCACTACGTTTAGCAGTGTAGAAAGACTATGTCCTTGGCCCATGAAATAACAGGACAGCGAGCACACAGTTCCAACGAACAAAACCGTCGTCGATACATTCAAATTAGGAGACCCGGCAAGCTGAGGAATTACTGGGAAGAGAACGTCCCTGTAGTACTAAAGCGACACAAGGATTTGCAAGTGTACGACGTGAGGGCCGATAATGGAGATGGCAACAAAATTTGTTACTGTCATGTGACTTCCTGCCTTCATTGAAGAAGACCAAAGAACCAAGCAGCGACGACCTCACACCCGACAGATTCGGCAAGACTCCAGCAGCGAAGATGAGTCTACTGGAAGACCATCCAGCAGAACGACACGGCCAAGCGATGTTAGAGCAAAGTGACCATACGACACCAGAGGGTAATAATGTTGAAATTGTTTTACCTGCGTTTGCCAGAAGCAGCTTTGCTTCGTAATTTAGCGATATATTTCCCCAAGGAACGGAAATGCTTTTTGATATCTTGAGTGCAGTTTGTGATATTCACGCACTGCACTATACCAGGATTGTCTTGACTGAATCATAGAAGCCATAAAGAACTTGGAGACCAGTGGGATATCAGTCGAGCGCGGGATGTTCTCAGTTACCATGATAAGGTAAACACTCATGGCCAGCAGAACGGTGATCACAAACGAAACACACTCTCCAGAATTCGGCGGAAGGTAGAATGAGAATAAGGAAAGTAATGTAATAACGCCTGTCGGTAGTACCATATTGAAGACATAGAACATAGCACGACGTCGAAGGATGATAGTATAGGTTACGCTCGAGTATGGCTCGGGGCAACAACTTTAGGTCGTTACGTCCCTTCTTCCTGGCGCTCCCTTGAGGAACCATTCCTTGTTTTCAGTAAAGCTTTCGGTATCTACTCCTGATTCGTTTTTTAGCTGGATGTCTATTTTTAGGATGTTGTTCGACCAGGGTCCAAAAGCCAGGTTGCAGTACTGGACATCAAAAGGAAAGTAGCGGACGTCGATATTACACCCAGATTTTAAGATCGCTGGTGCCAGCCAAGAAATGTTGCCATCGTGGGATACGATGACATTGGTATCGATCTTATTGTTCAGGTTGCCAAAGTCTGTATTTACTCTGCCAGATAAAGTAAAAGTTTTATTATCAAACTAAATGGAAATGTCCTGTTCAACCAGTTTAAACGCGGTTCTACTGTATTTTTCTGAGATCAATAAATAGTTTTTGTAATGATTGCCACTAAGAATTGGCCCGGAATATGCATGTGTTGGTGAACGTGTAAATGATGTTTATAAATATAATGAAGACTTCTGAATATAGTCGAAATATAGCTGCTTGAAAAACCTGGTTGCCGCTTCATTGAATTTGTGTATACCTTATTACACTTAATTTTCGCGTCACTTTAATTTCGCGAATTTCGCGATTTTAAATTTGAAAGTGTCGCGAAATTTGGAATGCGCAAAAATTAAGTGAGTACACAAGAAGCCTTTGTGGAAATATTGGCCGTTTTATGGAAACACCTTGTCTATTTAGTAAGTTGTTGAGTTGGACATGTATTTATAGATTTTTATGAATCTAAATTTAGCCAACGCATCATTTTACGGTAAGGGGTTGAGTTGGACATGTATTTATAGATTTTTATGAATCTAAATTTAGCCAACCATCATTTTGTTACAAATTGTTTTAGTTTTGATGATTACAGGACATTTTAATTCCACCTGTTTTGCTTGATTTTATTATCGCTAAAATCGCTAAATCGCGAAAATAAATCCGATTTTTACGAAAAAAAAAGAAAAATTTCAAAAATAAAGTGTCGCGAAATATCGCCATCTCAAAATCGCGAAATTTTGACGCGAAAATTAAGTGTAATAAGGTATGTGTATTTGTATGCACATACAGAAAGAAGAACTTCAACGGACAGAATGCCTGGTGCACACTAGTGACATAACGACATGGGCGCGCGCACATTTATCTTCGAGTGTAAAAGTGTAAATGGTTAGAAATTTCGACATAAGCCCGACATAACGGCTTGGACATAAAGACATAAGAGAAAAAACATGTTATATTTCTTTTATTTCGTTATGTCGGGCTAAACAGAGTACGCGCGCCCATGTCGTTAGGTCGTTATGTCACTAGTGTGCGAAAACTATGGAACACTGTCCTGCTCACTGGTTAAAGAGCAAAACATCTGGTTTCCACACTTTGTCCGGAGCGATAATGATTGACTTAATGCCACTGAAGTCATCGGGGTTCCATTGGAGGAAGTGGTCTGCCCAGTACTGACGGATCCATACGTTTGTAGTGAGGATCTGTTCTCTTTCATCCTAGGAAATAAAGCAATAGATCGAGAGTTATTTAACGTCCTTACCTTAAATAATGTCTTTATAAACCCCCTCCCTACTACCATTACATGTTTCACTTACCAGCAAAACCCTATACATTTCTACAGACTACATCAGCATCAAATCTCTTCTTAAATCACATTGACTTTCAGAGCCGTAGCAGGCCTCGACAGATTGGGGGGTGGGGGGGGGGCACAATACAGAACCATTAAGAAAATATTGGGGGGCCCAGCCACGCCCCTACTGGTCATTTCCTTTTAATATTCGGGGGCACGTGGCCCAGTTCCCCAACCCCCTGCTACCGCCCTGTCATTAAAGTTTTGATACATCTGACCCATCTAACATCCCCTTTCCCCTTAAACCCACCTCGCCATTACAGTAAACGTCGCCTTGACAAACCTAACCCATGCACTCACTTACTTACTTAGTCCTTTTCGCCCTCTGTTGGACTGAAGGTTTCACGGCTGCCGATCTCTCGCTACAAGCTATTAGTATATACTTGGCGGGAACGCGCTTTCTGATTGAGATAATGGACAGTATTCACCGCTTACTCGGAATAATGAGTCGATTGGTGAAATTGCCATAAATAAAAAATCATTTTTGCACCCAAAGTTGTGGGCGAATTTTCGTAAGCTACAGATGAACTTGGCGCGGTGGCATAGCTGCCTGGCGTCTTACTTCTCCGTAAAATTCATTTTTGCACCCCAAAGTTGTGGACGAATTTTCGTAAGCTACAGATGAATTTGGCGCGGTGGAATAGCTTCCTGGCGTCTAACTCCTCCGTGCTCTAATAGCGCTCCAAAAAAGCTTTAAGATAAGGGACGGCTGAAGGGGAGGGGCAAGCCCCCCCACCCCCCCCCCCCCCCCCCCACACACACACTTTTCTGAGCGGATGTTTTATTTATATATTTTAAACGCTTTTTTTGCTAAACCAACAGGTCATTCCGTACATTTGCAGCCGACAACAAATTTGTTGGACAGTTTAAAATCCCGTGCATAAAAACCTAAGCGCGATTTCTTGTAAATAGCGCTTAAGAATTTGAAACCACCACCCACCCCTGCCCCCCAGAAACCACCAACCACCCCTCCCCCTGAAACCACTACCCACCCAACTTTCACCTCCTCCCCCCCCCCACTTATGGGACCTCTCCGCCGCCGTGAAGGTATTCTCATATCGAGACTTGACCTTCTCCCAATTTTTCCCTCATTCATTTTTATAATCGTTTGTCACTTGAACTAGAAGGGCGGTCTCCTTGTCCATTCACGTGCTAGCTGCTGTTTGGAGGAACCGCTGACCAAACGTAAAATTCGTCCGGTTCAACCGGCACAGTTTACACGGTTCGAAAAATGCGTACTGCTCCGTGTAAACACCACGTACGGTACGAATTATTGAGCGGTTGAAAATTCGTCCGTGTCTTTACGGGAAATCGGCTTCAAACTCCCTGTATTTTTGACAATTTCCCGCCGAAATGATTTTGCAACGCGCGCCACAATTTCACGTTTGCTGAAATGTTATTTGCGATCAACAAAAGTAACTTTATACGAAGGAAAACGATAAGTTACCCAAAGTTTAGGCCTGCATAATGTATATAAAATCGAGAGAAGCAGGCGCGGATTTAGGGGCCTGGGCCGAGCGGGCCCCGGTCCCCCTATTTTAATATTTGGCTTCAAAATAAAAAATAATAATAATAATAAGGAAATACAATGAAAAACATTGAATCAAACCCCCCTTTCTTGAAACCCTTGCTTCGGCCCCTCCCCTTTTTGGAGCTCCTAGATCCGCCCCTGATAAGTATTTAGTAAATCTACCTTATCGTCTGTGGAGGATTCAAAAGGGAAGGAAACATTTCTAAGATCAAATTCGTGAAAACGACGTGTCAAACGGAACTAAATGAGTCTACAAAATAATGTTTTCAGAATCCGCAAAATTTCTTCATTAGAGGTTCTGAATTTCGTGGTTATTTGAAAGCATTGTGTGGAAAAACAGAATGGGTTTGGTGTCCTCAATATTCATCTCACTTTACCTTACCATACCTCATCTCAACTTTTCAGCTTGCCCTACCTTAACTCACCTCGTCTCACCTTTCATTGGTTGAATTGGTTAACACCGACCTAACCTTACCTTTTACTTCCCCTATTACCTTACCTTCCTTGACCCTACGCTACCGCACCTTCTAAGTACATAACCTTACCTCAACTCGCTTCGCCTTACCTTTTGAAATCAGAGGTTTACTTTAAGTTTGTCTAGCCATATACAGTATACAAATAATTATAAATAAAAATACATTATAAAACAATACTTCGAACATCAGGCAAAAGGGGGTCTTAGAGAAACCTCACTGCACCTCACCTCACTGCATAACCTTACTCAATCTCGCTTCCCCTCACCTTTGGTATCCTACGTTTACCTTTAATCAACCATCAGCTCAGCTTTGTTACTCACCAAGTCAATGACCTGTCGTAGCATTATACCCAGCTTTAACTGAACTGGGTCATCGACGTTGAGAACTGGCCGTGCGTCTTTAGAATAGTTTTGAAAGAGATAGTTCAACAATGCTGGCTCTGTGTTGTTCACCGGGATATCAGCTGAGTTTCAATACAAACAAAAAAACATTGTCGATTCGATAAGTCGATACGTGTAAGACACTAGTTGAAGTGGCCGTATTCCTTGAGGATAGGGAAGAAGGAGGGGTCGGGTCTGCTTACCTATTTCACACGTGACAGGATTGAGAGCATACCGGCCCTATTTTTGCACCTATTGATATACTACTGCAATCTAACGAAAGCTAGGCCTGATTTCTTATTAGGTTAAGGATTAGATGAATCAGAACCAGGGATTTAGGATTTAGGACCAAGTCAGTGCTCAAAACGGTGAAGTTCATCTGTAAAAGGACGCAATCTGCCCACTTTAAGCATTTTTCGCAATATCTCTTTCTGAAAACACTTTTAATTAGTCAAATTTGTCAACTTTGACTTGCTCATCTTAAAGCCGCATTGCCACCAGTTTCGATTACCTAACAATATCCGATGATTTTTATACGAAAACGCGAAAAATATTTCAAAATATTGAAAGCAGTGTGTCTATTGGAAGTTTCTTTGAGGATGTGATTGATAATTTAGAGCGGATGGCCTGTTAAATATCTCGGATTTTAATAGATTCTTTTGTTTTTTAACGGTTGAGGTTTCCGTCGGACTGTTGACTGTCGACAATGCGTCTTTAACACAATAAAATGCAACTTAACAAAAACCCATGTCGCGTTGAGTCCAGCCGGTTGCCAGCCGAACAGTTTCTTATGCTAATAATGAATGTTGCCAAGACTACGACAAAATTCTGGATGACAATTTTTTCCTTTTAAGGTAAATACTGAAGTATTAAAAGCTCCAACGTTATTTTTTTCGTTTAAATGTAATGGAACGGAAAATGCATTTCAAATCCGTTTTAAACTGTTTTGCTGATTCTCATTGGATTAGAATTACACGTCCGAATCGCATTCCGTTCTAACTTCATAAAACAGTTTTTAAATACATAATACGAGGCTCTTCTATCGTTAAAGATGAAAGCCTGGTTTGTAAAAATCAACTTTTCCTACCTACACCAGCCTAGAAAATGGTTCTTACCTTGGACAACTAAGAATACCGAATTTGAAAGACACCAGAAAAGTAAACCCAGCTTGTCCATGTTATTCCTTTTTATGCATGATTCCTTCACAAATGTTAGAAGCGCAGGACGACCTCTAGCAATAAAGTAATCACTTCAACGTCATTAGGGCATGCTATACTTATCTAATTGAAAGTTTCCGTGATGAATCTGATCTGTTTTTTCCGGATTCTTTCGAGCGAAAGCTCTGAATTTCAGCTCATATCTTGCAGGTTATAAATGTAATTTTAATTCGTCTTTGAATCCTCAGATAAAATACAAACGAAGGGACTAAGACAAGAAAAGAGTGACCCTGTAACAGATGTCAAAAAATGAGTCTCTTATGTATTCATAGAACTGAGGTAGTTGTCCTTAGTTGTCCCGGCTATATGGGGGGTTCTCTAATCAGCAATCAGAAAGCGTTTGCATTTATAACTTGCACTTTGAAAAAAAAAAAAATAAATAAAAAATGATAATGGCTTTTTTAAACGCAAATTCGGGGTAAGCGAATAAAAGCATTGTCAGACTTGTACTCAAGCTTACTCAGCTTACGCAATAAACCCTCTGGCAGTGACCACACCCAGTGACAGTGCTTACTAACCGAGGGCCATATGTTAGAAAACTGTATATTCGGTTAAATATGCTACCCTCGATAAACAAAGATTACAAAGACAAAGACAATAGGCATGTTGACCAATCGGATGTCGTTCTTCGGACACGCGAATAGGCTTTATACCTAGCAATACACCCAACAAATCTAAAGCACGGGGAGGGGATTGAAATCGTCTCCAGGGAAATATTGGCGTACAATAGAAAAACAATGACAGACTAACGAACAGGAAACATATAAAACCCTCATGACGTCATGAAGGATTATATAAAACCCTCATGACCTAATGAAGGATTATATAAAACCCTCATGACCTAATGAAGCTTTATGTTGTATCCAGCAGATTTGGCAAATAAACAACGACATACGTAAAAACAGTAAACTACTTTTTTTCCTAGTAAATAGTAGATAGTTTACAATCTACTTTTTAGACACACTCTCATAAACGGACTCCATAATCAAACAGTGTTCAAAAAGTAACTTAGCTGTTTGGTATTCCAAGAGTCCCTTTGCCAGATGGCAGCTTCATTTTGCTCAGACAATCGCCTATTTCTTCTTTTTTCTAAGCCGTCGTCACGCTGTCTTTGACCAGTTTCGACTCGCTTGATTATGTTCAACCTGAGAATAAAGAAAACACACCTTCTCGTGTTTTAAATAGTACATAACTATGCGAATCAGTTTTTTTGTTCATCGCGCGGGAAGGCTGTGGTCGACCGTGTTGAGGCCACTTTTGTAATAAACTATCTGATATCTCATGAAAGAAACATCGTATGACGGCAAACTTGGTAGGTGTCACGTGTCATTAGGGGGTGCAACCAGGTGGTCACGTGATATTGGAAGTCATCCATGACGTCATTTAAAAATAAGAAATATAAACATAACATATGTCATGATAGACACATCGTCAGGCTGCCAAACATGCAAGATGTCATGCAAGTGTCAATAAGGTGGGACAGAATGGTCATATGATGTATTACGTCATCGACGACGACATCGGAATATTCATATCTCAAGTTGAAACATCGTCAGACATCCAAACTCGAAAGATATCAAGTAGCTTAGGTAGGTGTTAAGGCAGATCAAAGAGATAGATCAAGTAATGTGTGACTTCATCGATAGCGTCACAAGCAGTCATAAAGCTTTATATTAAAATTATCGGGCAAAAATAATCAAAGTTCTGGTTTGGAGCTCTGCTTTTAGGCGTTGCCTTAGGTTATCTGATAAACAAGTAGAATTTGATTTTTCTAAGAGACAAGGAAGACGCAGCGACAGAATTAATCAAAATGACATATCGTCGATTATGCAAACATCAAGGATCATATCTTATCCCGTAAAAGAAAGACTAATATGCTTTTGACAACAAAATGCATATCATGATGAAAACAACGGCAATTCTGATAATTAATGATAATCAACTATAATTCTCCCAATCAATGTGTTTCCAACAGATAGTAATTACAATTTTTCTTAATAAAAAACAATCATTTTAACTCAATAACAATATATTGCACGCCATATCATGTTATAAGAATGATAGCAGGTGATTACAATGATACGAGTGTCCATCTGGCATTACATACGCGCCCATCTATCTTGGGCGAAAAATAGACACATACACAAGGCGTCACAATGCACGCCCTTCTAGACCGACTAAAAACTAAGCGTTTGCTCTCGACTTACTGTAAGTCAAGAGCAAAAATAATATTTTTTTTCGCCCAAGCGATGTGCGCTTGTATATCGGGGTTCCACTGTATCAATAACATAAATTCTCAGTTTAGTCGCCTTGATAAGCTCAGTCCTTGAGATATTATTTCCTTTTCCTTTGATGACGTCATCGATGACGTCACATATCACGTGACCATCTTGTTGCACCCCCCTTGATACCTACATGACACCTATGTAGTTTGGTTGACATACGTGCTTCTTTCATGGGATATGGATATTTTTATTTTTGGTGACGTCATTAATTAAGTAACATATCCAGTGACCACCTGACTGCACCCCCCTTGACACCTACCAACTTTGGTTGTAGTACGATGTTTCTTTCATTAGATATCAGATATTTTATTACAATTGTGGCCTACCTTATTACAAATGTGGCCGTTATAACAAATGTGGCAGGTTGTTACATATGTGGCCTCAACAGACCGCCAGGCCTTTTTGCGATAATCTCTCTAGTAAAAAATAATAATAAAAAATCAAAATAAATACACTTTTGCACTATCCGGGACTGCTTTATTCATTATAAAACCCTGACAGTTACAGGAAAAACCTACAATAATTTGACTTTTTGTATTTTTGTGTTTGTATTCACGGAAACCCTGCGTCTTATTTTTCGCACGTTTTTGCACTTGCAACTCGCGGCCAACACAGTGCCTAAAACCAAAACGGAAAACCAGTAAACTAAGGACGTATAAACGATGGACGGAAGGACAAACGATGGGTTTGGGAAAAAGGGTGAAAGACTTTATTTTTACCGTTTCGACGGATGAAAACACCTTGTGTTGACATGTTTCTAGAACACTAAATTACGTTACTGACTTAAGAATTTATCTACTATTAGCTTATTAAGTACTTTATATAAGTATTTAAAACCTTACATAACTAGTAATCCAGCTAAGTTGTTCATCCATCATCCACTAAAAAGGATTGGGAAATCATGTGGTTGCTTATTGCTTATCGTGTGGTTGCTAATTGTTTGCTTAACCACACGTTCGTTTTTGAAAATGTTGTTATTTTCTTGCTTTTAAAGAGCCTAAATCTATATATAATTGAAGTTTTTATTCAATTTTCAAATGTACAATATCAATTAAGTGCACAGGCCCGTACCCAGGGGGGGGGGGATACAGGGGGTGCTAACGCACCAGCCTAAATTAAAGTCCACTTTTGGTTCTCAATAGACGTGCTATTCATAGACAAAACTATAAAGCATAAGCTAGATCACTCTGGTATGTCATTAATCCATATGTCAGACTTTATTTGTAGCCAAATCCGACAATAAACGTCCCGTGGAGATAATGCAAAGGCATAAAAAATCCCTTTTTGTTATTTAGTGGGTGGTCAGATTATCAGAAAACTCCCTCTCCCACCCCCCCCCCCCCCCCCCCCCTTCCCCAAGAAAAAGTAGGTCCACTTTTTCGGATTTCGCAGCCTCCCATGAAAAAATCCTGGGAACGAGCCTGGTACAGTACTTATCCGCTTATAAGAACATAGGTTTTTCCAGGTTAGTCTAAACAGGTTCTTATTTAGCCAGTACTATAATGCCTAGTGCACACTAGTGACATAACGACATAACAACATAGGCGCGCGCACTCTTTTCGAGCCCGACATAACAACATGGACTTAATGACACAAAAGAGGAAACATGTTTTTTTCTCGGATGTCGTTATGTTCATGTCGTTATGTTGGGCTTATGTCAAAATGTCGAACCATTCACACATGAACATAAGGGTGCACGCGCCCATGTCGTTATGTCACTAGTGTGCACCAGGCATAAGGTATCCAGGTACTATGTAAGGCTAAAAGTAAAACATGCTAATGGCTAGTAAAAATGCAGTATCTAGATTGATAAAATGTCAATACCTGCCCTACCTTACAATATGTGGCCATAACACCTGTTAAACTATATTTAAACTCTCATTATCATGCTAAGAATCATGATTTTTATCATTGATCACGGATGGAGAGAAAAACGGCTAGCAGTTTATTGACGAGGATGCCATCTGCTTCAATTAAAGAGAATGTTTATACTTATGGGAGTTTTCGCTAGATGTGCGGCATTCAGTGTAGCGATCGTTGGGATTCTGTCTCTTAGCATATTGCCCTTAGTAGCCTAATTGATATTCAGTATAAATTAGATTTAATGTCATGTCAAAGACACTTCAGGCGATGCGACAAAGACACTCAAAACAGTTATTAAAATCGTGAAGGAAAACAAAAGAAGAAAGAAACGATCCAACACTTCGGCTGCAAACATCCAATCTCTGGAGATTTTACTCGATTCTTCCTCCTCGTGGACCTTGGAAGTCAACACTTTCAGCTCCTTGACAATGGGGTCTATCGCATTGCCTGGAACATGATTCTTCTGATCCTTGTTTTTTGCAAATGAATCTACAAGCCGTGTTATTATGACGTCATCTGTGTTGTCATAGGTCTCGTCTGTAGCAGCTTCGTTTACTGGAGTGACTGATTTCCTTTTGAAAAGACTTGTTGATTTGGTTACCCCTCCTTGTCGCGTCTTGCGAGGACTCTTCTTCATGAGCAAGGCTGTGGCTAGCCAGTCATTGACTACAAGCTTTATTACCGAGCTCATTGGCTTCTTTGTGGTGTCAAATCTAATCACAACACAAGTTGCTGCCAGGGAAAGCGCAATTTGAATCATGGAAGCCATAAAGAACTTGGAGACCAGTGGGATATCAGTCGAGCGCGGGATGTTCTCAGTTACCATGATCAGGTACACACTCATGGCCAGCAGAACTGTGATGACAAACGAAACACGCTCTCCAGAATTCGGCGGAAGGTAGAATGAAAATAAAGAAAGTAATGCAATAACGCCTGTTGGTAGTACCATATTGAAGACATAGAACATGGCACGCCGTCGAAGGATGATAGTATAGGTCACTGTTGGGTATGGCTCTGGGCAACAGATATACATCTTTACGTCCCTTCTTCCTGACGTTCCCTTGAGGAACCATTCCCTGTTATCAGAGAAATTTTCAGTATCAATTCCTGATTCTTGTTTGAGATGGATGTCGATTTTAAGGCCGTCGTGGGTCCAGGAACCGAAAGTTAGCTCGCAGCTCTGGACATCGAAGGGAAAGAAACGGACGTCGATTTTACATTCAGATTTGATGATCGCTGGTGCCAGCCAAGTAGTGGAGCCGTCGTGGTTAACAATGACATTGGTGTCGATCTTATTGTTAAGGCTTCCAAATCTTAAGTCTGTACTTGCTCTGCCAGATAAAGTAAATAAAAGTCAACAACAACAACAAAATAACTTATTGATTAGTTGCCTGGTGTACACAAGGTATTTTTTAAATGTTTATTTTCATTTTCACATATTCACATTCCCCATCTCCATCTCTTTTTCTTTTTCCTTTTTCTTCATATCAGGAAGAAGTGTTGCTCTGGCAACGTCTAGATAATTGTTCCTCCGGATAAGTAAATCCACCAGCATTTTTCTTAAATTTTGCTAGAACCTTTTTTGTCGACACTTTCTGTTCTTCAGGGATGCAGTCCCATATGCAAGGACCGAATCTCGAAAAGAGAAGCCGCTGAATTTCAGTCCTGACACAACAATATATGGCATTCATTTTTCTAGGAATAAAGCTAATGAGAGAACTGAGTGGAATGTGTGTTAGGTCCAGTATTCTTATACTAAATTACATGGATTACTTATTGTAATAATTGGCTGGTGTTTGGGACTTGAAAGCTGTTTAATTTTCCACTAAGGTTTAATTATATTTCGCCGAAATAAATAAATTCACTTTGGTTGTGACCGACCATTTGATATCGAGCGAGTCTGTAACAAAAACCCCCTAAAACATTTAGAGCAAGAATCTCCAGAAAAATGATACTACCTCTTCGTCAGATATCAAATGGTCAGACATTAACAGATTGAAGAACTTCAGCAAGCAGCAGTAAGCGCTTTATTGGACAGGAGAGCAGGGGCACGGGAAGCTATTCTAACAAAGTCGAGCTCACCGGTTATACAGCAAAACGTCAGGTTTCCACACTCTGTCCGGAGCAATGTTGATTGACTTGATGCCGCCGAAGTCATCGGGATTCCATTTGAGTAAGTGGTCTTTCCAGTACTGACGAATCCATACGTTTATAGTGAGTATTTGATCTCTTTCGTTCTGCGGAATGAGGCAAGAATGAGTTACTTAACGGCTTCCCCATATACACCTATTCTAAAATACGTCTCTGCTAACAAAAATACTATGGGCCAAGCAATATTTTTACTGAATGCTTTCGTTTTGATGAAATAATTATTAACAATTACTGGATGAGGTTTAAGTGATATCCGTACTAATCAATGTCAAGACAAGTGGCCGAACGAAGGCCGAGACTGCCTTCACTTGGGGAGACAATTGTATATTCCGGATATCACTCAAAACCGAATTCAACTATTGTTTATAATGGTTTTATCATACATTGGTTCAGAAAATCACTAATTTTCGAAAACAATGGCCGCCACAATGGCTCTCACAATAGAATCTTCGCGCCCTAGGCCCAAGATGCATTGATTATTCACTGAGTCAAGTGAAGACACTCAAATTGCGTTATTTACAAAATAACGCGCGCGCTCAGAATCCAGCCAAGCGAATCAGAATCGACATAGTGGTGAGCACAATGTATAATAATACCAATAAGCAGCGATCTCAATTTGCACTGACATTATTTTTTTAAATAGGTGTATAACATATTTTCCTCCTTAATACAACACAGGATTCACTTGCCATACCAAAACTCCCCTGTAATCATAAAACCTCGCATTAGATCACGCTGACCTAACGCATGCCACATCTAACGTTATCTTACATCCACATCCAAACATAACACCTCCTTTTCTCTTCGCCTAGATTACTCTATACCATAAATCCTATGCTCACATCACATCACCCCACCTTCTGATCATACATTTTCGCCTCACTTCTGCTCACATCACCTTCTCCATCTTCTTCATACCTTACCTCACCTCACCTTAACTTATTTCAACTCAACTCAACTCACATCACCTCCAATTCCCTAACTTTACCTAGCCTCACTTCACCTCTCCTCGCCTCGCTTTTACCATCTCACGTCATGTCACGTTACTTTGCCTCACCTCACCTCACCTCACTGCATAACCTTACTATCTCGCTTCCCCTCACCTTTGGTATCCTACGTTTACCTTTAATCAACTATCAGCTCAGCTCTATGTTACTCACCAAGTCAATAACCTGTCGTAGCATTATACCCAGCTTTAACTGAACTGGGTCATTGACGTTGAGAACTGGCCGTGCGTCTTTAGAATAGTTTTGAAGGAGATATTTCAATAATGCTGGCTCTGTGTTGTTCACCGGGATATCAGCGCCTTCGGATACACAAACAAATATTATCGTATCTGCTGTATCTGCGTATCTCAACTTAAATACCCTCATTTTCCGTCTAGAAACAAACATTTTGGACTGTAAATTCTGGTATTTTACTATAAGGACCTTTCAAAGTTTATCTTACAAGTTATTCAGGACTCAGGATCTCAAAAAGGTATAACGAAAACATATCTCTTTTTTTTATTATATTATGTCGTTAGGGCACTATGTTATGTCATTATGTCGTTATGTCACTAGTGTGCACCAGGCATTAGTCGAATAGTTAGGACTCCCCTACCACATGCAGTTTTTTGCTAGTAGTTGGCATACAATTGGAAATCGGATAAAGGTTTATCATAATTAATTTATACAAAACTTAGTTTTCCTCACGAATTCGGTGAAAAGTATAACCGACAACACTAAGCAACGGAAAATGTTCTTAAATAAAGAAAATCATAAAGAAAAGTTTTGTCATCTGTTTTGTGTCATTTGCACCTTTTTTTGTGGTCTTTGCTGAAGTTAAAAAAAGACGTTTCGGTATTTTTCTATTAATCTGAATAAATTTAAAACAACATTCCTTTCAAATTATGTTATAGTCTGTTTGGTCGATTCTTTCCGATTTCTGATTCGATTATTCTTTCTATTATAAAATTATCAACAGTTTTTGAATACACCAAACGAAAATTTTATTTCGTTAACGCAAGCCTTATTTGTTAAATTAACTTTCCCTACCCATACCTCATACCAACCTATAGAAAGAATCTTACCGTTGACAACTGAGAAAACCGAACTTGAAAGACCCCAGAAAAGTAAATACAGCTTGTCCATTCTATCTCTTTTTATGTAACGGCTCCTTCACAGTTGTTAGAAGCAAAGGCCGCGCTCTATAATAAAATATTCACTTTTGACGACGTTACACTACCCTTATATAAATTATTGATTTGCATCTGAATTGCTGCTTTGTTTCCAGATTTTACTAATCTCTTCTTATTGCTCTCCTCGTGAATGCTTTTATTTTTATTTTTGGAAGCGCAGTTGAAGGCTGAACGAGTCCATAATTGTGTCTTAAAACTTCAGTGTATATCAAAAATATAAATAATAATAATAAAAAAAAAGAATTACACACATGATTGAAAACAATACTATCTAAGGTCGTCACCAGGAACCAACAATCACAATAGATAAATTGAAAAAAAAAAAATACACAATACGCTGCTATCTGGGGCTCGAAATGTCTGAGTATAAAAACTGGGCGTCCTTTTGATTAAGATTCTCATAGAATAAGAGTTCACAATTTATTTCTCTCAATAGGAATGCCCGTAAAGCTCTCACAAATCTGGCACCTTGGAAGCAAAAATTCAGATTTCTTTTCATCTACGAATCCTTTTATTAGATAGAATACAAAAAAGGGGGTCTTAGAAAAGGATAGAAAAGAAGAAAAGAAAAAAGTATTTACAGACGTTAATTATTGCCATCATTATAGTTCACTTATATTACATATTTAGGATAGATATAATCAATTATTAATATGATATGATATATGTCGGGGTTTTGGGAAAACAAAAATAAGTTAGTGGTTAAAGTACAAGGTGACAGGCGATGAATATCAAGGGAATATCAAGGGCCCTTGATATTCCCTTGATGAATATCAAGGGAATATTAAGGGCTTTATCTATAATGGACGGACCATTAGAATTTTTTTTGTTGGGGGTGAAAGAAATAAGAAAAAGAAGAAACCTGACTGGGTACAAGAAAGAAACAAACAACATGCACAGTCAAGAAAAAAAATTCATAAACATACTCATCCACGAAAAAAATATCCGAAGCCACAAGGTTGTTGCTAGGTGGTGTGGTTGTTGTCAGTTGGTGTGATTGTAAGATTGTGTGGTTGTTGCCAGCCGGTAGGGCTGTATGGTGTTTTTCAGTTGGTTTGGGTGTTAGGTGTCGGGTTGTTAAGTGAAGTTTTTTCCAGCTGACAGGAGCATACGCAGAATTTTAACAAGTTGCAGTCAAAGCATTCAGAAGCTGAATGAGGGCGTGGCCCCTCATTCCGAATTCCCGTGAAGATTTCATAGCGTCGATGCGGCAGACTTTTGAGAATATTACACGATCCTCTGTCATCCTCGATCTGAAATAGGACTTCAGTCGTCGCGTGGCACTGAACGACATAACAATATGTTTGGATATCATCTGTAGACTACCATGATTAAGAAAAGTTTTCATCCTCATCACATATATAAATATACATAAAAATAAATGAGTTAACATTTGATTTTTTTCCCTTCGCTATGCAAATAAGATCGCAAAATTTTTTTGCAGTTCAGTGACTGCAGGCCTGGATGCGCACGCCCCTGGCTGATGAGGTTGTAAGGTCAGTTAATGTGGTTAGTTGTTGGTGTGGTTAATTGAGGTTGTTGGTTGTAATGTTGTTGTTAGGTGTGGTTGTTAGGGGTGCATGGTGTTGCTGTTGGGTTGTATTGTCCTTAGATCTCGTGGTTTCTAGGTGGCGTGCTTGTTGGTTGACGCACCTATTAAGTGTATTCCTTATTTGATGCATACAGTGGTCGGGAACTACTTATCTTGGGTAACGTTTACTTTTAAATTTGTGAGCAGGGAGAGTGGTTGTTGTTATTATAACGTTATGTCATCAGGCAGTGCCGTAGCAGGCCTCGAAATATTGGGAGGGGGGGGGGGGGGGGGAAGGGCACGAAACAGAAACATTAAGGGGCACAGCCAAGCCCCTACTGGTCATTTCCTTATAATTCTTTTCAAATTATTGGGGGGGGCACGTTCCCCAGTGCTACACCCCCTGCTACGGCCCTGTTGGGGGGGGGGGGGGGGCAAGGATCCGTTGGTATGGAAACGTTATTTCAAGAGGGGGTGGGAATTATTGTGAGGTAATTATTTTATGTACATTGTGTTTTGAATGCACTATCCCGATTGGGGTTGGAGGTTAAACGAGGAGGCTAAAACTGACTTTTTTTTCTAAACATCTTCAGTAAGCATTTAGATGCCATTTACATGTCAATGGGGCGCTTTATGTACCAAATTGTGCACCTAGTCTTTTACAAATAGGTGAATAGTAAATTTTTCATATATATTTTTTCAAGTTTGAGTGCCAAATCGGGTATTTAAGGTAAGGTAAATTTAGGCAAAAATACTAAAGAGCACACATCCAAGCATTACACATTGGTCTGAGATGCAATCTTGCATTCATCCCGATCTTTAATGATCTTCCCAGGAACGCTGCAGGTAGATTGGCACTGGGGCTTCCCCCCTCGTCAGTTTCTGTATCGTCTCCCCCTCCCTCCCCCTCCTTCAAAATTTCGAGCCTCTGCTTTAGCCTGTGAAACTGCGCCAGCTATGCCGGTGTGCAAACTTCCTCAACACATGCATGTTGGTTAATAAGTTCACGCGACATGACGGAAAAACCCATAACATGCGCACTTCGAAGAGATGGAAAAAGAAGATACAATTTCTTACAATGGCCATAAGCATTCCGGACTGATTTTCCCTTTTCAAAACACAAAAAATGAGTGGCCGAAATGCACATACTCTGATTTTGGCTTTTTAAGACAGTTTTTTTCTTGATCATCCTTGCACTATGTATGGGCTCAGTGACGAAAACCTCAAATTTCAATGATACTTCACAAAAAGTCGCATCAATTTAAAAAAGGCGCTTTTTATATTTTGTTTGATAGATGTGAAATGAGCTTATTGGAAACGTCAGTTCACGCTTGGGGTTTGTTGCATGACGGGACCAAAAGCAACCCAAGACAACGCCATTTTACTTGCGTTTTGCAAAGACAATCCACGATTCTTCTGTATTCCGATTGAATTTAGTTCTATTTCGTCCACTGATGTTGTAGTATGGTTGCCATTACGAGTGTCAAGAGGACGATAAAAAACACTGAATGTGTGCAAACTGCGCCAGCAAAGCTATGATATGCTCGAATGACCACGACATGCTGGCGTAGTGCTGGTCACTCAATCAAAATTTCGCCAACAGTCGCCAGCTCCGGCCAACTACGTCAACATTGCTGGGCCAACGTGTCGCTAGCAACACTGTTGTATCGCGACACACGTTTTCAAAACACGATTTGTTTTGGTTTTCTGTTCCGTCAGTAAAACCATTCTGAGCCAATCAGAGTCTCGCTTTGTGCACTTCCCTGGCTATCCTCTGGAAAACCAGACAGTGTCGCGACAAAAAGCCAGGCAACTGCACTAGGCGAGAGATGGTAAGAGTCTGATTGGCTTAGAATAATTTGACTGGCGGAACAGAAAATCCCAAGACAAAATCAAATTGATGTTTTGAAAATGCGCCGTCGCAATACAACGGATTCGACAGTAAAAGCCTGTGTTGTTTCCGATGCTGATGATACCCAGGCCCGTACCCAGGGGGTACAACGGCCGAAGGTCAACTTTCGGTTCCCAATGGACGTGCTATTTGTAGACAAAACTATAAAGCATAAGCTAGATCACTCTGGTACGTCTGGTACTCATTGCCTCCCCCCCTTCCCCCCGGAAAAATTAGGCCCACTTTTTCGGATTTCGCACCCCCCCCCCTCCCCAAGAAAAATCCTGGGAACGGGCCTGATACAGATGCTATACTATACATAATAGGCTAAGGAATGGACCACCTCTCACGCAAAAACGGCTAAGTTAGAAAACTCCGATACTGTGATACTCGGGAATGTGCCGAAGCGCTAAAAGGAGGCTGATTGGCCTTCTTTAAAAGAATGTCAATCACCTACGCCTTTGTTATTGTTTCTCATTGAAAAAACAGGGATTTATTCGCAAGGAACCTTCAAAATAACATTGTACGAATAAAGTCTGCCGCGAGCCTATTTTTGCGAGCCGCGACCCAATTTTGCGAGCCACGTCGAATTTGCTGAGTTTTTCATTTTCTAAGGATGTTGAACAGTTTTAAAAAGCATATATGGTGTTCAGAGTCATTACTTGCTTATTAAAATGGTATTTATGGTCAAGTGACATGACGTCATCAGCGTTTATTAGAGACGGGCGTTCTTTACAAACTATAAAAATTATAGTCTCAGTTCTAGTCTCAGACAGGATCACGTTAATTTATAGCCTACGTAGCAAGCATTTTATGACATTAATCAAGTCTCACCCAGTAGAAGCCAAACTCAGATTTTAGTAATATTACCAAAATTCCTATGTCATTTGTTTTTGCTGGGAGGAAGGGTAGAGGGGGGCGTTTTTTAGAGAGGCGCGTTCATTACAAACTTGTAAGCTTAGGGAGGGCGTTCATGGGATAGGAGGCGTTCTTTAGATAGGGGGCGTTAATTAGACCATTTACGGTATATATATATCACTACAGTAACATCGTCAAACAACCGAACTTGGAAGATACATATGATGGTAGGTGCCAACGGGGTGTAACGGGATGGTCACGTGTCGTGACTTCATCGATGACGTCATAAAAAGAGACAGAAACATCGTCAAACAACCAAAGTTTGAATATATTATATAGGTGTCAAGGTGGGTGCGACGAGATAGCCGCGTGATGTGACGTCAACCATGACGTTATCAAAAGAAAAAAAAAATACTCATATTGCATGATGTAGTTAGATAACCAAACCCAGTTGCTTGATAATAGAGATTTAGCTACTGCTTAAAAATAGTGCCCCAAATTAGGGCGCATTTTGTCATGTTATATAATCTTATTTTATATAAGCACAAAATTCTCATTAAAATTGACGTGTGTTATCGCCGCTTTCTGTTAAACACGAGGTTCCACTATAAAAAAAAGGGAAGTATTTTCTATATTCTGTAGCTCTCCCATACACGTCGTTGCTAAGCTGCAGATTCTTGCAACTGGCCAAATTCTGCGCGCAAAAAGCACAATACATTGACAAATTTATAATATCTAAAGTTAATGAATATCTACACGGCTGCTTGACTTGTCTGGCCGACCACTAAATATGGGAGGTGGTTGTTCCTGTATATAAGTAATTTTGTATTTTAAAGTAAATACAAGATGATATAATGGAACACAAACCGACAACACTCTTTTTTTTTAATAAGAACGTCTAATTTTCAGTTGAGGCTGGGCCGTTCTTATTTTTGAAACAATGTTCTTTAATTTTAGTGTACATAAGAATATAATACCTATTATTATTAATTATTATGAATTATCAGGAAAAGAATTACACTAATGACCAAAAGCAATAACAAGGTTGTTACCATGAGCACAGTTTGATTCTGCATTTTAGAACGCATCAGGACTAAAAAAAGGAGAAATATTTCTGCTATCTGAGCCCGGCATATATGTTCTTAGCATGTTCTTAAAATTTGGTGAAATCTCAGGCTGGACATTCTTATATAAAAAGGTTTTTATAAAAATAAAGTGTAACTGACAACTCACCTTTCGCTCTTTTTTTTCTTTTTGTTCTTATAAGAAAATAATTTACATATTTGAAATGCGAGGAGCTAATATATGCCAATAATTAATTGCAAGTAAGAACTCTAAACTTACTATAACCAGCTTCGCCTGTGTCAGCCATGTTGAATAAACAGATGTGATTTCGATGATTTTGCGACTGCTTCCCATACATGGACACCAATGCCCCATATAAAGATTTTTGCGGCAATTTTTTTTGGCTCGCAAAATAGGCTCACGGCTCGCAAAATAGTAACCCCCCCCCCCCCCCCCCTTTCAGAAAGAGCACCCTCGTTGTGAGAGAAAAAAAATGTGCAGTTTGAAATAGAGACTCTACGAACTCCCTCAGACAAGAAAATACTTGAAATATTTAGTTTCTCAGTTTGATTATATTGACTCCTCATTGATATGCTAATAAGGATATCTAATTATCATTTAATCATCCGATTCGCATTGCTATTCTTGCATGTTTTCCAGTGGATGATCTTCAAATATTTTGTGTTCTATTTCAACCCGCCCTCTTAACCCCAAGATGCAGCAAAGTCTCAAATTAGGAATCAAACCTAGAATCGTATTATAGCGCCGATATTTGTGGGACTAGTCATGTGGAGAACGCGTCTTGAGTCCGCGTCTGTTTTTACGCGTATAGCGTGAGTACCAAGCATAGCGCATAAGTATACAATTATAACTCTATGGTCGCTGGCTTTAAACAATCGCTATCCTCATGAAATTGTAAAAACAAGTGATGCAGAACCTGTTGCTACAACCTCAAAACACAGTTGCTGACAAGCTGCACGGATGCGAACGGGAACGCTCGTAATTTTTTGCTGATGCCTTCCACTGACTTAGATGATGACATGTATCCCGGGCTATGAACTTCTCAGAGCCTCCCTAGACACAAATGAAGACGATAGTGATGATGAACTGTGTCTTTTCTCCAAGCGTCTTGAAGTGAGCGCGTTCAAGCATCCTTTGGACGGCGAGGAAAATGGCTCTCAGTTTATGGATGAGGATGTCATCTGCTTTACAATTGAAGAGAAGGTTTTTATCCCAGTGAATTTCCGTCAAAGGTGGAGTCGGGCGGCATTTAGCGTTGCGATTATTGCGATTGTTGTAACTCTCTCGATTAGCATATGGTCTTTCGTGGCTTCCGGGCAAACTTCAAGCTCTGCGATTTTCTCCTGCGGTTTCGATGCCCTGTTAGAAGCGTTTAGTACTCTCATAGTCATCTGGAGGTTTAAAGATCTCAGAAGCGAAGATGGCGGTGCAGAAAAGGAAAGACTAGCGACACTACTAATTGCATTTACATTTTTAATTACGGGAACAGCTACTCTGAGTGCCTCTACTGTGCACTTTTTCTTCAAAGATCATCCAAATCAAACAGAACGCCTCCTTTCAATATTGCTGTTTAGTGGTATTTCACATCTTCTATTAGCTAGCATATTTTACTATATCGCCAAAAAGCTGCATAGCTCTACGCTAAAGGCAGAAGTTATGAATAACGTGTTGTCTGTAGCAATGAGCGTTGGGATTCTAGCATCTACGATGATTTACCGAGCTCACAAACCAAGCATGTGGTGGCTTGATCACTCTGTTGCTATCGTGATTGGCTTGACCGCGTTGCTTTACGGGGTGAAATTGATTGTGCTAGACGTTGAGCAATGCGGGGAGGTGGTTTGCGGGGGTGGCATCAAGGGGGAACCTTTGTATGAGGAAGAGTTAGAGCCTCTCACATTCTTCAAGGAAATTTGATAGAAGTCATCAGACAAACATGAACAATAATGTGCGAGTCTCGCAAATAGTAAGGGTAAACTTATCCCTCTTTTGATTCAAAATTTCACTTGTTCTAGTAATCGACTGTGAGCCTTGAGCGAAGGAAATTTGAACGAGCATAAGCAGATATCTTGTGACGGTCTCGTGATCCGATTAACACCCCGTTTTCATTCAAAATTTGACTTGTTTTTATAACCCACGTTTGTTGTTTGAAAGTCATCACGACTTTCATCCCCGATGAAACTATGCATTACGCATAGTTTGAATAGTATTCGGAGGTGTATTAATAAGTGAAACTCAGTCAAGAGTATCTTCCATTTGGCCTAGTAAATGGATGAACGAGTTTACGTGTAGCACTTGATTAATTTACATGGAGGTTACTAGAAATGGCGTTATTTTGTGGTTGTACCCCAAAAAGTACGGGTTTACTATAGACATAGCAAAACATTATATAATTAATCAAATTTATTGAATGATTCACGCATGGTGGAAACAAATACATGGGCTAACACGGGCTATATTTACAAATGATGATTTGTGCTCGGAGGATCTACATAATACAATGAAAGAACTCGGAACTTTACTTGCAAATCTATAGGGAAGCCAAGTGAGTGTCAACATAGGGAAACCATGTCGGTGCAAACCTAGGGAAGCCGAGTTTGTGTAAGCCTGTGCCTGACGTCTATTCGAAAAAAGAATCCCATTCTATTTTAAAGAATTTTTCTCGTTTTTAATTAAAAAAAAAATCTGTAATATCACTACTAGTAATCAGCTATCACTAAATTACTAAATATCGGATGCGCTTTATAACACGTACAAAAAGCCACCAAAAGCCGTTCGCTTGCATTAAATACACCTACGTATAATTTATGTAATCAATTTGAGGATTTGGTTCACACCAGCTTAGTCCCAGAAGTTCTAACCGGGTTCCCTGTCCTTGGAGTTATACCGTGAGGCAGCCTGGGGTCTGGGGGGAGCTGTTTCCCATGACGTTACAAGTCTAACCAACCACCAGAAGCCCGCTAGGAAATCCGGGTAAGAACGCCTTGGACTTCACTGGTTTCAGGTATTTCTTTTTTAATCGTATTTCCATACTATTTTTTTTAAAGACGCCAGCAAACCAAATTGCACAAACTTGAAAAAATTAACTCTGGTATAAAAAAAAAACTTTCTTAAATAATTTTAACAAAGATGAGATAATTTCTGCCGCGATTTGGGCATTTTAATCCAGACCTTCTTCGAGGTTAGTGAGTTACTAAAAAAATAATATAATACCAAACTTATACAAACTTACTACCCATAAACGGCTCGATAAACATGCCCTGCCACAATTGATCTACAAAAGAATTCCACACCTTAATTCCTAAAAAGGATGAGGCATTAATACAATAAACGAATTTTATGTTGTAGGGTGTTGTGAAGTTTTGCTGAATTTTAAATTACTACACAACATTGACATTTTTGTGCAGATTTTAGGGCATTCGTGTTAGGATATCCTACATCCCGCACAGGGTCCAGGTCCGCGTAGAAGTGTTATGGCAGCTACTAGGTGTTTTCCTAATTGATTTGCCTTCCTTGCTGCCTTGCCCTCGCGTTCGTTGCGGCTGTATATCTATTTGTACAACGCGTCGATTGTGTCTTTGTACATTTTACTCACAATGGGTCTTCTTAGCTTCATTGTTGGACCTGCAGAGGAAATAAGAGATTAATAAAAAAACTTTTCTTAGATGCTACTCATCAACCCGGTGAAGCAATCAGATCCCAGTTTTCATTTTCAACGGCTGAATTGTGAGAGCTGTTGTGGTATTTTCTATTGAATTCATAAGATTATAGTTTTTGGGGAAAATTTGAGATAATAATTCATGGTTTCGAAATTTAATACAAATGTGAAGTTGCACGAAGAGTGACCCACTTTGTCAGAAACAGTCCAAAAATCGCTCAAAGTATAATATTTGCTAGAAATTCTTATGAGGAATTTGTAAACCAATATCGGTGGAAACAATAACAAAGTCGTGGCTGACAAGAGCTCTTTAATTCTGGTTTTTAGCGTATGACAGGACAGATTAGTCTACTCACCCAGCTCTCCGCCGTGAATCGTGAAATCATTCTCAAGGATACACCACTTTTGGACCTGCAAAGAAAGTTTTTACATTGCCCTGTAAGCACTGGAGAAAAAATCCAGGACTCGACCCATAGTGAAGGCTACGATAATACTTTAGCATATCTTAAAACCATTCTCCATTTCAAGTATAATTATTAACCTATAGATGGCAGACGGAGATCTCAACACAGCGCGACCAGTAAAACCAGTGGAAATATGTATGGGACGTAAGGAATGTTTGTTTTGACCAGTCAAATTCTAGGTTTTCAAACAGTCAGTCAACTAAGAGCGTGTCTCAACATCTCAGCGCCTGAAGTCTCGCTTGTAGTTCAACCGAAACTATAAATATTACATACTTTTAGTCCTTACGGTTTTTACGATAGCACTGTAATGCTCCTCGGTAAAAAACAGTTTAAAAAACCCTGACCCTATAAAGCTACTTGAGTGGGCATGTCGGAAAAACCTGGAAAACGCGCAATTCCAGATAGAGAGAGAAGACACAATTTCTTACAATGGCTATAGCTTCCTTGTATCACGGACATATTTTCAAAACACAAATAACGTGAGGCCGAAATGCACATAAACCAGATTTTGGCTTTTTAAGATAATTTTGGATCAGTTCACCGTCATGGGCCATCGTGAACGATTCCAAAAATGCTTTACGATTTCGAAATCGTTCACGATTTTAAAAATCCTTCACGATTTGATCATCATTGCCCTGTGTATCAGTTCAGGGACGAAAAGCCCAAATTTCAATGACACTTTACAAAAAGTCGCATCAATTTAAAAAAAAAGTCGCACTTGATATTTTGTTTGCTATAAGTTACTAAGTACTCAAAAAATTCCCCGCCTTATTCGATGTGAAATGGGCTAATTGGAAGCGTCACGTCATGTTTTTCCGTCATGTAACTTGAGTGGGCGTGTCACTCAAAATAGCTTTATAGGGTCAAGTGAGTGGGACAATATTGGCTTGAAGAGTGGGGGGGGGGGGGGGGAATAATTTGGGGGTGGTTAAGGACATAAGGGTACCTTTTGTGCTCTGGATATTGCTTCCTCGTTAGCTCTGTCGACGCCCGCCTGTATCGCCTTCATCACATTCTCATCTTTAGTTTTGAGGATCTCGGAGACTGTGGTGGCTTCGCTGCCGACTGATTTGCAGAAAGCAATGGCTGCTTTGGTCAGTCGGTCTGTTGGGGCACCTGTGTCAGCCTCGACCTCAACCTGCAATGCACACAAACAAACAAATCATGTGAAAAGGCAAGGCTATAAGTATTTTACATCAAATTCCATCATCTGTGACAATTTCAACTACCGTTATGATTCGTTATGCTATGAATAAGCGCTCCCCCCCCCCCTCGACCTCCAATTTTTTAATAAGGGCGTCCTCCTATTCCCCTACTAAACAAAAGCACCACCAATAAGACCGCCGCCATGAACGTGCCGTATTAAGTCAAACAACATCTTTACTGTCATTTCATTTTAACACCTGTGATTATATCATACCAAGAAAATTCAGCCAAAAATTGTCGTTTTTGCCAAACGCGCTTAATTCCATATAACCCAAAACCCGAAAAAATTAAATAAGCGTCCCGGGCGCATATTCGAATCATGACGTTATATCTGGGTTGATGTTTTTAAATAAAAATCTACATAAAATAATGATGTATAAAACCAGCTTTGCAAGGAGGCTGTAAACAACAAGCCAAACCCCAGCTTTCACGCTCGAATTCCTCAGCAACGACAACGACTTATCGCGTGAAAGAGCCGGGATGTCGAGCGCAAAGAGAGGTCTGGACTATAGCTCATCGTGTTTACCTTGAGCGTCAACAGACATGACAGGAATTTCCTTTTGTCGCCGATCAGGATGGCGTTGCTAATGAGCGGGACCTCTTTCTTGATGTTGTCTTCGATGGGCACGGGCGCGATGTTCTCTCCCCCGGCAGTTATGATTAGTTCTGCAACCACGAAAAAGTTGGTTACAGCGCCAAAGCCAAAGGTACGGACAAGCGTCAGCGAAACTTCTTTGTTCTGCACAGGCGTTCATCATAAAATTTCAACCTTGTGTTGATTTATAGCTTGTCCACACCAAGCCTGCGCGAACCATCTAGTTTTTTTTTACAGCCTGTCTGCAGTCTTTCTATTAATTGTAATTTATTTTCTCAAACACCACTCTTTCTGCAGTCTTTCTAGTTATACTTTCTACTGTTCGGACAGTATTAATCTTTTTACATACTTATGATGCCCTATCAATGAACTACAACTTTATGCTGAGAGCAATGGGTTTTGCATTTGATCACGAATTGGTTTTATTGTCTTTAGTCGCTTTAAAGTTTGCACTTGTTATCCGGCCGATATATGCTTGGTAAATAATTTGCATTGTTGCGTTCTGAGTCCAAAAAACAATTGAAAGAAGAATATATATAAGGTACATTAGGGATGCGAGGTGGGGGTAGGGGTGGTTGTGGGGTGGGGTTGTAGCCACGCCCTACTGGTTAGCTCCTTATCACCTCCAGGTACCCACTGCTTCATCATTGCAACCATTGCAATAGAAAATAAAAATATACTGAGATCTTGTTGAAAGTTACCTTTTATTCTCCCTGTGATGAACAGTTTTCCCTTCTGAAAATAGAGATTTGCGTGAGACATATATTGCAATTGCACTTCAAGTCTAGTCACCCAAGCAAAATACCAAGTGTGAGAAAGCATCCATTTTCATCGGCTGATTTTTTCAAATAAGCTATTGCGATATTTAAAATTGGTAAACAACATATAAACCTAGCATATAAGTAAATAACATATGATTAAACTATTTGTTTCTAATATTTTATAATACAGGATGAAAACAATAACAAAGGCCTGGCAGACAAGTGCTCTTTAAATAACAGTCCAACATTCCATACAGTTTGCTCCCTCCTCCCAATATCCATATTAATACATTATCAACGCCCTTCTGCTATTCTTATACTTACATCATCGATCTTACAGACGTCCCCAGAGTGAAGCCATCCATCGACGTCAAGGGCTTCCTTGGTCTTTTCTTCGTTATTCAGGAATCCCATGAACACATTGCGACCCCTCATGCATAACTAATAAACAATGAGAAGGAAATGGATCAGTAAGTCGTGGATTTGGAGCTGCTGGCACAAGCATAGTCTTAGTACTGTTCCTAATACCCAGTCTTATACTCCTAGTTATACACCTGTAATTTTGATTCAACTGGATTCAGCTAGAATTGAGGGCATCGCCACACTACTTTACCACACTCCCTGTGCCCTCCAATCACAATGTTTTATCCTTTTGTATAATGGTACTGTTCCTAATACCCAGTCCTATACTCCTAGTTCTACACCTGTAATTTTGATTCAACTGGATTCAGCTAGAATTGAGGGCATCGCCACACTTCATGTACCTCCCCATCGCCACACTCCCTGTGCCCTCCAATCACAATGTTTTATCCTTTGGTATAATGCTTTCAAACACCCTTAACTACACTACCTGGACCTCTATTACCATGCCCTTTGTAAAAAAAAAAAATATATATATATATTTTTATTTATATTTTATTTTATTACAAAAATGAATAACAGACTACTTTCCTCTCCCTATGCCCGCTACCACACCCCCTGTACCTCCCTATTCCCACACCCCCTGTACCTCCCCATTCCCACACCCCCTGTACCTCCCCATTCCCACACCCCCTGTTCCTCCCCATTCCCACACTCCCTGTACCTCCCCATTCCCACACCCCCTGTACCTCCCCATTCCCACACCCCCAGTACCTCCCCATTCCCACACGCCCTGTACCTCCCCATTCCCACACTCCCTGTACCTCCCCATTTCCACACTCCCTGTACCTCCCCATTCCCACACTCCCTGTACCTCCCCATTTCCACACTCCCTGTACCTCCCCATTCCCACACCCCCTGTACCTCCCCATTCCCACACGCCCTGTACCTCCCCATTCCCACACGCCCTGTACCTCCCCATTCCCACGCGCCCTGTACCTCCCCATTCCCACACTCCCTGTACCTCCCCATTCCCACACTCCCTGTACCTCCCCATTCCCACACCCCCTGTACCTCCCCATTCCCACACTCCCTGTACCTCTCCATTCCCACACGCCCTGTACCTCCCCATTCCCACACGCCCTGTACATCCCCATTCCCACACTCCCTGTACCTCCCCATTCCCACACTCCCTGTACCTCCCCATTCCCACACTCCCTGTACCTCTCCATTCTTACACTCCCTGTACCTCTCCATTCCCACACTCCCTGTACCTCCTCATTCCTACACCCCCTGTACCTCCCCATTCCCACACTCCCTGTACCTCCCCATTCCCACACTCCCTGTACCTCTCCATTCCCACACCCCCTGTACCTCTCCATTCCCACACCCCCTGTACCTCCCCATTCCCACACTCCCTGTACCTCCCCATTCCCACACTCCCTGTACCTCCCCATTCCCACACTCCCTGTACCTCCCCATTCCTACACCCCCTGTACCTCCCCATTCCCACACTCCCTGTACCTCCCCATTCCCACACTCCCTGTACCTCCCCATTCCCACACTCCCTGTACCTCCCCATTCCCACACTCCCTGTACCTCCCCATTCCCACACTCCCTGTACCTCCACATTCCCACACTCCCTGTACCTCCCCATTCCCACACCCCCTGTACCTCCAATTCCCACACCCCCTGTACCTCCCCATTCCCACACCCCCTGTACCTCCCCATTCCCACACTCCCTGTACCTCCCCATTCCCACACCCCCTGTACCTCCCCATTCCCACACTCCCTGTACCTCCCCATTCCCACACTCCCTGTACCTCCCCATTTCCACACTCCCTGTACCTCCCCATTCCCACACTCCCTGTACCTCCCCATTCCCACACTCCCTGTACCTCCCCATTTCCACACTCCCTGTACCTCCCCATTTCCACACTCCCTGTACCTCCCCATTCCCACACTCCCTGTACCTCCCCATTCCCACACTCCCTGTACCTCCCCATTTCCACACTCCCTGTACCTCCCCATTCCCACACTCCCTGTACCTCCCCATTCCCACACTTCCTGTACCTCCCCATTCCCACACCCCCTGTACCTCCCCATTCCCACACTCCCTGTACCTCCCCATTCCCACACTCCCTGTACCTCCCCATTACCACACTCCCTGTACCTCTCCATTCCCACACCCCCTGTACATCTCCATTCCCACACTCCCTGTACCTCCCCATTCCCACACCCCCTGTACCTCCCCATTCCCACACTCCCTGTACCTCCCCATTACCACACTCCCTGTACCTCTCCATTCCCACACCCCCTGTACATCTCCATTCCCACACTCCCTGTACCTCCTCATTCCTACACCCCCTGTACCTCCCCATTCCCACACTTTCCATACCTCCCCATTGCCATCTTCATCTGGTTTATCAATTTTCATTTCAGTTCCTTCCATCTTAATGCCACAGCTGCCAGACAAGACATGTCCAGGAATAGAGATGGTCAGAGGTCCAGAGCACTCACTCATCCCATACAACTCATACAGGGGGATATTGATACTCTGGAAGTAGCAAAGTGTTTCCATGGTAACTGGGGCTGCGGCTACAAACTGTCCCCAACAACGATCAAGCCCAAGAGAAACTTTGATCTGAGAAAAGAAAAAATAATAATAAATAAACAATCATAATCAAAATCATGCAGTAATAAGAATGCAGTATCCCTTATTTACCCAACACCACTAACCTTTTTCAGGATTCCTGTGGCAATGGTCCACCCAAAAGGTGTCGATCTCCTACAGGCAAAAAAAAAAAAAAAAAAAAAAACATAACCACTCTCACTTAAACAAGAGGTTCTACAGCCTAACTATAACTCTAGTTTCCTTCTTATTAAATGGTGTCAAGAGCTTTTTGCATTTGGAAAAAATAGGCCAGCAAGAGGCACGCATTTTGCATCTGCAACAATTAATTACAGTGAGTAATTTAAATTCCATCAGAAATGTTAGGTTAACTTTGGGTAAGAGCTGTAACAAAGCCTAACTTACCCCTGCTCAATATTCATGTTTCCTTGAAGTGCCTTGCCCTTTGCCCAGTCGGCAATCCTGCGCTTGGGTCCTGTAACTGTTGCCCCCACCTCTAGCATCTTCTCCATGATTTTTTCCCACACCCTGGAAATCAGTAGAAATCATTAAGTAGCAGCATATATAAATAATATTTAAAAATACATTGGAGTAGCAAATCTCTGTCATCGCAGACAGATGCTGAATTAAGAGAGCGCAGATTCAGACATGGTCGAATTGAAGGTATGGGAAGGCACCAACATACAACTATCGAAATTGCTGGTTTTGTGAAAAACCCTCGGCAAAATCAACTAACTGAAGTCGCATAGGAACCGGGAATCGAACCCGGAACCCAGTGGTGAGGCACAGGCACTACAGGGTGAAGCTATGCCAACTGCGCCACCCAGGCCCCCTTTATACTTAGTAGGGCTGGCCGTAAAGTCAATTTACTCATCAATGAGTAGCTTTATTAACAATTGAATTTTTACTCAGGCTTTCAATTATATAACAAAATCTTGCTGATAATTACAAACACCTGAGTCACCTAAATTCCAAAATCCTTGAAGTGTTTTCATAGGCCAGCAAAAGTTTCAAATTACACCTTTCAGCGAGGTGCTGACCAGTAAAAAGCTCCAAATGTGGTGATGTTTGTTGGGATGACAGAAGCCAGAAAATCAGAGGTGCATTTACCTACCGTGGTACACCAAGAAATAGTGTCGGCCTACATTCTCGAAGAGTGTTTACCAAGGAACCCTAAAGACAAAAAAGCAAGAGTTCTAACACAAGGCCAGAAACTATAATACAATTTTTGCTTTCTTATCTTAAATTTTTTATATTAAGCAGATTGTGTGAATTAAAATTTTTCTCTCCTTAACCACCCTCACGCTTGTTTTGGTCACAAGTACAGCACGTGGCTTTTATTTAAGAGTCACAACTGTCTTTTGGTGAGGTCAATCATGCCTTTCCAATTCTGCATCTGTCACAACTTTAGATCAATCACAACCAAAACAACATCAAAGTGAATTGCTTTCTTAGCTACCGCCACCCATAAACCTGAAGACATGATTGTTTCTTAGCTTTGCTTTGCTTTGGTTTAGTGCATATGTGTAGAATCTCTCGTCTGATTACTTGGCACGTGGTGCCTTGTCAGCACTCTCTCATTGGTTAGTGGTCTAACAGCCACCCTAACCAATAAGCAGTTGCCACTTGAAAACTAAAAACCCAAGGCGCATGTGTGACTGAAAATGAGGATAACTCTTTCTTTTGTCAAATTTGCTTTTACTATGGCATCGACCATCATACCATGTGATTAATAGCTAAACTTTTACCGACAGAGTGTGCAGGTCACTTGGGAACATATAAACCTGATAACTTTTCCATCAATTTCTTGCACAAGAACATACTTTTGGGTCCTAATATTATAGCAAAACTTGAGACTTCATAAGTTACCATATGACAAGTGTATTTATAACATAGCGTTTTTTGAAAAATACAAAGTGTTGCATTGTTTCTGAGTGGGCGGCACAGAGATGTAAGGCACGCTAATCAACCAACGAGAGCACACACAGCACCATAGCTGTATATTAACTTATCATACCTTGAGGGCATCAGGCTGCGCAAACCATACAGTTCCACAGCAGTACATGCTCATGTATATATCAGTCATCTGTAGAGACCATGCATAACAGTGAGTACTTATAAAACCCTGCATATTAACTACCTGAATAATCATTTTTAATCAATGTATGAAGTGGTTCTGTCAGCCGCCATTTTGCTATCCTAGCAGCTATAAAGCTAGTAGAAAAAATACATTTGCATTGAAGTGTCCACAATTACTTTGACCATTTTGACTAAGTAATTTGGTAAGCCATTGATAGGGCTATTGTTTTGGATTAAAACTCTGTAATTTCATTTGTAAATATTTCAAAGGTAAACAATAATAAAGGAGAGGCTGAGAGAAATCCTTTAAGAAATTGAACGCAGGAAAAAAACTAACGAATGAGGTGAATATTTTGGAGTAATTTTACCTGTGCTGCGACATGGCTGAGCGGCAAATAGCTCACAATATGCTCCTCCCTTTTGCCGGCCTGAACATGATTGAGAGCCGCTTGGGCAGTCCAGGTAATCTAAATAATTGATAATATATGTCAAGGCAGAAATTTAATGGGAGTATGAAGATCACATAGTTTGTGAGCTGTTTAGTACAGGAAAAAATAGGACATTAATGTAAGTATGACTTACATTGTCATGAGAAATCATGACACCTTTCGGAGCACCAGTTGTTCCACTCTGAAAAATATCAAAATAATAATTAATAATAAAAACACTGGTAATAATCTAGCTGTTATAATCAGTAAAATTCACATCAAATGACAAAGATATTTATCAGTGAACTACAGATCATTATCAATCACAATCATGATTGTCATCGATCCCACTTTCAACATCCTGCTAGTATCAGTAATACTAACAAAATGAACAACAATTCTACATCATCACTAGCTCTACTTACTATCACAACTGACACTATCAACAGCCACTACCAACAATGCTATCATAATTAACTTTAACATCACTACCGCTATTATCAACAGCATTAACAGCATCCCAATGTGTGTCATCAGCCCCATCACAATTATCGTCACCTTCCTCATCACAAATGCATGTAGCAATGTCAAACTTACAGTGTATATAAGGGTGCAGCAGCGGTTCGCCACAAGTTGACTCATCCTCTCCTGCAAAACCCTATCAGCAACTGTTTTCCCAAGCTCAAGGAACTGATTCCACTACAAACATACATGAGATGCCCTTTAGAACAGAGTTATGGTTATACATGTAATGCAACACTTTAGGAAAACTCTGCAAAGCACTGCAATTGAACCCAGAACTAATCGATGAGGAAAAATGAGGAAACAAAGCTAGCACACTACCATACTACTTACATTGTAGACATTCTCATGCTTTCCTTCCACCTCTCCAGTGTACTGCACCACAGCCTTTAGGTGGGGTAGCCGGTCCCATACCTATAGCAGAATAGGGTGTTTCCTTTTGTTAGTTGGTGTTACTCTAAAGAGCTTAAAACAGATCATATAGGGGATGTATTGGTATGGCGAAGGGTATTCAAATGGGTCACTATCATTACAATAGTAGTGAACTCTAGTCATGGAACAAAAATGGTTTCCAATCAATCTACTTTGGGCAACGTGTCGTCCAATCAAAAAAGCACCAAATGTTATTCTGTTAGTTCTAATGAATGGAGCCAGAAAGCAGTTTAATAACTGGGAATCATTGATGAGAGTTTCAGAATACTGTGATTCACATAAAAGCAATAAAATAATAGACTGGGTTTACCTATGATGTTTGTAGCACAAACAAATTACACACCTTCAGGATTTTGCTAAGTTGTGCTTTATTCTCCACAACAATAACGTTAGCATTGCAGTTGTCAGCTACAAAGTGGCAGGCCTCAGGGGAATTTGTTGTGTAGATTCCTACAGCAAAACCCCTAGGTAGAAAACATGTAGAATGACCATCTTATAAACAAGAAAAGTCAGTACAGGTAGGTCTTTTCGACAATAAACTGTCAAAAAATAAGTTAGATGGAAACAAGGCAGACAAAATGAATCACATGATGAACAACCCTTTTCGACAATAATCTATCGGAATTATAATTCTGACAGAAATTAGACAGACAAAATCAACACACATTATGAACAACCAGACAGCAATAAATGAACAGGCAAATAAATCCAGAGGAGTGGGATATTTCATATTAAAATAACTCATAATGTTACTATTCCTTTTATAAATATGGTTACTAGGGATTTATTATATTTTTGTCTGATTGAAAAATTGTTTAACAATGGCACTAAATGAACAACAGATACAGTCTTATAAGCAGGCTTATAACAAATAGATGAATGGAAGAAGTAACATGCAGAGCAAGAGGTGATAACAATGATCAGACGCGTTCCCAGGATTGGCTAAGGGGGTGGGGGGAGGGGGGTGCACAATTATAGGTATAATATGGAAAAAGCATGGTATTTAAAGATTTCTAAATAAGAAATGACCCACTTTTGGGTACACACGCACTCCCCTGTGTAGGTGCCTGATGATCATGACAGAGGCAAGACCACTCACCCTGCGAATATCGCCCCAATTTCGGAAATGAACCATTCCGGTGAGTTGAACCCTATGATGCCGACTCCGTGGTATTGCTCCAGTCCAAGCTATGATAGACGCAATATCAATTAGCAAAATAGCACCAAAGAAGGGATTTTAATCCTGCCAAACTATTCACAAGGTCACAGAATAAAGTAGTGTGTTAATTCTACTATGGTGTGAACCAGCAGGAATTAAGCCAGCACACTGATACAATAATATATGTGAAACATTCACTACTTAGGGAAATATTATTTGGAGTACTTTTCATAAATTGCTGTGAACATGGGAATGTCCCTGTTGATTTAGTTTTGTGATATTTTAAATAAAGGAGAACCTTACAAACTCATTTCCTATTAACCCAAAAATGGGTTCAATTTCCCTTTCGAATATCCACCCCCCATCCAATGGAATTTGCTGATATTCAGAGTTAGGGTAATTTTTGTTATCACACTTTCTAAAGCACCAAATCCTTTATCAACATTACAAGAAGACAGGGCACTTCAAGTATTTCTGGGAGTCTTGGGATTTTGGCCTAACCATGTTTACTGTGTTTAAGAATCAAACCTTGTGTTTTGTCAGCCATTTCTATATTTCACGAAGCAATAGATACACAACTTTGCATTTTGATTGAAAAAAGGAAATCATTTTTATCAAAACACTCATGAGTCATTCAATCCCAAGGAGGTTGATCTAGGAAGGGTCTATTCTTAGCTTTTGGTAGTAGAAAGGTGAACCCTTGCCAACTTTTCTACTTCAAAATGCACGTGACGGACACAGGACAAAGAAGGCCATTTCAAAGCAAATGCTGAAATGAACGTTAATTGATGTTTTGAAGTGCTATATCGCAAATTTATAGTCTTCCGTGCAATAGGCCATTGGAAAACAAACCCTGCGGGGCTAAAACGACGTGACATCTTGGTAACTATTGTCAGATTGAATTTGGGACGACTTGCCAACAATAGAAAAAAATTTAAACATCCGATTTTACGTGAAGGCCACCACGGTACTTTTGTAAAGCATACAAAGAATGTCATTATTTTAGGTTTTTTAGAGTTTGAATACGTTGGTCTGAAAATACTTTAAAAGAACCGTTTAAATGTTGATACGAATTCCTGTAGAAATGACACGTAGCCATAACCAACCATGTGCTTCTAAGAATTGAATTGAAAATTGAAAAACAAAACAAAAAGACACAATAAAGTGATATCTAAAACTACATTGCCTTGATCACTGATCATCCAGGTTTAATTTAATGGTGAATCGCTCTGTTCATTGTAGTCAAGATATGTGGATCGATGATTTGCTCACCGCGAAAAATATCGTATTGCTAATTTGAATGTGACTACATGCGATGGTGATTTACGAGACGAAAAAAAATCAATGACGCAATCTTACTCAAACAACACCAAGTTGGATTTAGAAAGCCGCATTTAATCAGCAAACTATTCAGTATCTACAAAACGTAAACAGACCTAATCTCAAAATGAAGTTTTTCCGCCTTTATCAAAACTGACAAGTTGGTGTTAAGCGAAATTTAGATACACTATTAGAAGAGAAATCGACGCACAAGAATGCAGTGAAGTCGACCATTGCGACCCCATTCCCGCTACCACAACACACTCGAGTATATTTCCAAAATACAGTATTTAATCTACAATACAGTAAAAAGCAAATGACATAGCAATAACGATCATTGATCAAGAGTTCTTAAAGGAATCGAGGCAAACTTACCTCGATGAAGCTTTTGGCAGCGATACGAACTTCTTCGTAATACTCGCTATAAGTCCAATGCTGCCATTGATCGTTTCGCTTTACTCCCATCGCAATTCTATTCGGAGACCGTTTTACAGTTCTCTCTAGCAGATCAACTACGGTCATAGGTTCCCCTTTCGTTGCATCACTCTCTCCCATTCTGATTTTAACTGCGCCATCGGCTTCCGTGGTCCAAAAGTCGTTAGCCGGAGCAAGGTTCTTGGCAGTTTTTTCTTGCGTATTTTTCATCGATAAGGTAGTCCTATTAGTTTGTCCAGCACTCTTGTCGATCTCCGCGTGTCCATTAATTCCGTTCTGACCATTTTCTCCTGTATGAGGAAGATCATTCGAGTTTAGGTGTCCATTTTGGTGTTTGTTGTTATCGGCAGGCTTCTCTGCCATAGTAATTTGAGTGAGGCTAACTCCACTCTTCGGGTTGCCGGTGGTTTCGTCAAGAGGAGTTATTCCTAAGAGCTGAGCCATAACAGTGCTTTAACGCTAGGTCAATGCCTGGTGATTTCGCAGTATCAAATCGCTTCCTGCCCCGACAAGAAACGAAACTCTAAACCGCGAGACCTGCTCCAAAGAAAACGTGGTCGTCAATGGTTCACGCAAGAATGAGTTTCAAACGTACTTTGGTCAGAGGATTCGTGTTGCGGCGATTGAATATTAACCTAAGTCACGATTAAGCAAAAACACGAAAACTGAGACTACTTTCGCTATAGTCTCATCGATTATTTGACAAAAGACGTTATTTTGCTAGCAGGCCCAGGGAAAATCGTATGAATGATTCAAGATTTGTTGACAAAATCGCGATGTCGATAAATGGAGGGCGTCTCGTGGGAAGGGGAGTCGTCAGCCAATTAGATTCAAGATCCTACAACACGTGACAACGCAGCTGTAAATTTGCGTATATCGTGGCGGGAAATCTATTGAAGGATATTGACAAATTTTTGATACAGATTTATTTCGTTATGTGACATCTTTTAGATTAAAAAGGAAGTAAAAAGTAATGGAACTCGCCATCATTGCAAGAAAATACTTTATGTTTTAACTAGGCATAGTCCCGTGTACAGTACATAAGCAATGACACAAAAATAAAATAAAACCAAATAGATATTTGCGCATAAACCCTTTTTGGCGACAATGCAGCTATATCAATGATAATAGAATTCCGATTGTTTACACGACAAGACATGCCATGTCGCGAGTCAATACTCTTAAAACAACATGTTATTATTTATAGGCAATCTAAATATCATGGTTGATTGCGGAACAATGTCAAGAATTTAGGGCATTTTTTCGAAGCTTGTAATAGGTACAATGCTACTTAAAGCCTAGCTTGATCATATCAGTACCGATATGGGCTGTTTTGGCCATGGGGCTAGCTCGCTTACCTCGGTGACTGACAGAAATAGAGTGTTCTTCAGAAGGGTCAACTTTGCTTCCACTCGCCATCCTCATATGAGCGTAATACCTCTAAACTAAAGGTTAAAATTTTTGTACAAGAAAAATCAAGATTTACGATTTTGGAAATGTCCGGCCCAAGCAGCGAGAAGTGTCAAGAAAGGATGTCTGCGCCAACTGTCGCTAGAATCATGACTGATAATTAACGAGCTTTTTACAGTTACTTATAATCGGTTTTGTGCCCTCTCTTGGGTAGTTCATGCTCTGTTGAGCAGTCTTTGTGACGTACACGTCGAAAGCATCAATTTCAAATTAGTTTAGAGACACGGAAAACAAATATAGGACGCCTTCTAAACAGCATTTTGTAGGTTAAAGGAATTCCTTTCGTTAGAAGTGTCATTAACCTCTTGTTTATGGAACAAGCCAATCAATTTGGAATTCGTTGAAATGGTAATTGATGTTTGTGGTTATTGCTTTTGAAAAAAGAAGTTTTGACGTCATTGAAATCATTAAAAAGTAATATAAAGATTGTTATGGGATTCAATTCGCAGCTCCTGCTAGCAAGCGCAACACAATGTTTACAGGGCTAACGAAAACACCGGAGGAACTGGAGGAATTGTGGGTGTCTCGAGGGGGGAGTACCTAGGTTTGACATCGAGTAAGTACCAACAGTTTAAAAAATCGTGTTCACAAGTGTGAACCGGGTAAACCTAAGCGCAACACAATAGGGAACTGGGTGAACATAAGCGCAACACAAGAGTGAACCGGGTGAACACTAGCGCAACACAAGTGTGAACCGGGTGAACACACGCGCAACACAAGAGTGAATTGGGTGAACACAAGCGCAAAACAAGAGTTAACCGGGTGAACACAAGCGCAACACAAGTGTGAACCGGGTGAACACAAGCGCAACACAAGAGCGAACTGGGTAAACACAAGCGCAACACAAGAGTTAACCGGGTGAACACAAGCGCAACACAAGAGTGAACCGGGTGAACACAAGCGCAACACAATAGTGAACTGGGTGAACACAAGCGCAACACAAGAGTGAACTGGGTGAACACAAGCGCAACACAATAGTGAACCGGGTAAACACTAGCGCAGCACAAGTGTGAACCGGGTGAACACACGCGCAACAAACGAGTGAGCTGGGTGAACACAAGCGCAACACAAGAGCGAACTGGGTAAACACAAGCGCAACACAAGAGTGAATCGGGTGAACACAAGCGCAACACAAGAACGAACCGGGTGAACACAAGCGCAACACAAGAGTGAACTGGGTGAACACAAGCGCAACACAAGAGTGAACCGGGTGAACACTAGCGCAACACAAGAGTGAACTAGGTGAACACAAGCGCAACACAAGAGTGAATTGGGTGAACAACACAAGTGTGAACCGGGTGAACACAAGCGCAACACAAGTGTGAACCGGGTGAACACAAGCGCAACACAATAATGAACCGGGTGAACACAAGCGCAACACAAGAGTGAATTGGGTGAACACAAGCACAACACAAGTGTGAACCGGGTGAACACAAGCGCAACACAAGTGTGAACCGGGTGAACACAAGCGCAACACAATAGTGAACTGGGTGAACACAAGCGCAACTCAAGTGTGAACCAGGTGAACACAAGCGCAACTCAAGTGTGAAAAGGGTGAACACAAGCGCAACACAATAGCGAACCGGCTGAACACAAGCGCAACACAATAGCGAACCGGCTGAACACAAGCGCAACACAATAGTGAACCGGGTGAACACAAGCGCAACACAAGAGTGAACAGGGTGAACACAAGCGCAACACAAGAGTGAAGAGGGTGAACACAAGCGCAACACAATAGCGAACCGGCTGAACACAAGCGCAACACAATAGCGAACCGGGTGAACACAAGCGCAACACAATAGCGAACCGGCTGAACACAAGCGCAACACAAGTGTGAACAGGGTGAACACAAGCGCAACACAATAGTGAACCGGGTGAACACAAGAGTTAACTGGGTGAACACAAGCGCAACACAATAGTGAACCGGGTGAACACAAGCGCAACACAAGAGTGAACCGGGTGAACACGGGCGTAACACAAGAGTGAACTCGGTGAACGCAAGCGCAACACAAGAGTGAACACAAGCGCAACACAAGAGTGAACTGGGTGAACGCAAGCGCAACACAAGAGTGAACTGGGTGAACGCAAGCGTAACACAAGAGTGAACTGTGTGAACACAAGCGCAACACAAGAGTTAACCGGGAGAATACAAGTGCAACACAAAGTTTAAACCAAACAAAAAGAGAAATAGCGATCAGTGGTACCGAAACCAAATGGAGGCAAGCAACAACGACCAATGTAAACAGCATTTATTTGAAGAATGCCACAAAGTACAATACTTGTTGGTCTAGAAAGGGTTTTGATATATATTACAAACTCTTGAAAAATATATACCACGTGTAACAGCGAAAAGCGGAGTTACCAAACATATTCAAAAATACTTTTACTGTACGTCCACATATTAAGTGTTGTTTATATTGTTAAATGTACTGATACAAACACAAACCTTATCTAGTGAATCTCAAAACACTTGGTTTTGTGCATTACCAAATTATAGACAATGAAGCAAACTCTACAATCTTATATTAATAGTATAAACAATTGCACTATCAAGTGATTACAAAAACTACAACTTAAAAATGCCCACGATTATTACAAGATGTGCCAAATAGTTTGAGAATAGAGTATACAGTTTGTTGGTCAAGAAAATGCACAATCTATTCAAACGTTCCTCACAGAATGTTGGATTTCTCAAAGTCAAGTTGGATAATAAGAAAGTGGAATATTAGGAAATTGTATAAAGGTAAAAAGTTCGCTTTCGGAAACTTATAGGCATGGGATACAAACATTACCCTGGTTCCAAAGCATTTAATGTCATCTAATTAGTGACTGGATGAATATATATCTCTAGCAGTGGTAACAATAACAATGTTATGAAACAACAGTTATAACCTTAAGATTTACGCAGGACAACGACAGCCCACATGCAATATTTTTTCACACGCTAAAGGAAAATTGTGGTAGCGCATACTGAAATCTTGAGTGTGCGCTGTCTTCATCCCAACACCGTTGTAAACCTGAAGGACCCTATTATGTGAAGTTTGTAGCAATAGGCAATTCTGGTGTACCCACAAAGACCCATCACTTGGGACTAGGGGAGTTGAGGTGTCAAATGTTCCAGTTCCATTCTAGTAATATGACAAGTATCTCATCTGCTGCTATAAATTACCAATGAAAAACGGTTCCATTATTTCGTGCTGTTCATGATTGATGAAAAAGGACAAAGGAGGCATCTTAACCCTTATTTTGTAGAAGATCATCTTAGTCATCCTTCTTATCCCCACTCTCCGTGGCAGCTCTGATGGCGGCCTCGGTTGCTGCCTCTTTGGCTGTTGAAATACAAGAACCAAGATGTCAGAATACATCATCACTTATTGAGGCAGAAATATCCACCCAACATCAAGTTATTAATTTCGTCTAGCTGAGTATATTTGCCCAGCTAATGCATTACAGAGTAACAGAGGCTGTTGAAGATGTGGCGAAAAAGAAAACACAAGGTGACCCCTCAAGTTTACTTGCTTCCAAATATCCACATGTCTTTTAGGAACCAATATGTTATCTTAGATGTATTATGTCAGCTATAATTCAACATGAAATGTAGCAGGAATTTAAAAAGAAAGAAATGGCTCATTTTAGACTTGGCCCTAGCTGCCTTCTGTGTCTAGCAAGTTTTTGCGACCATGTAAAAAAGGCACATACTGAAGAGGGATCGTTACATACTATTTATTCTGGATTGAAGTAAGAAAGCCAAGCTAGCATGCTTGAGACATAAGGGGATTGAGGGTGGCAGGATATCAAGCATTTGTGAAAGCATTAGGGAAAATTCATTTATTATTCCAAGGGGGGCGTGAGGATACTGTGGGGGTGTGTGTGTGTGTGTGGGGGGGGGGGGGGGGGGGGGGGGGTTGGGCGGGCAGGAGCTTGAAAAATTTTCAACATCAAAAGGGGAGGCGTCAGAAGTGTTGTCACTTCACAATTTGACTAAGTTTAAAATCAGACTTCTTGGTTCAACAAGTCTCTGTTTGGGAACAGTAATTTGGCATGCACAATCCAGGAGTCCAGGATACGTTTTATCATGCAATGCAAATCTATATACACCCTATATACATTTTTTTCATGGTTTCCACTATATGATATTCATTGTGTGCTTATGTGCTTATGTTCCATATTTTTTGTCATTAATATCCTTGCTCATATTTTGGAGGGGGGGGGGGGG
The DNA here is from genome assembly GCF_932526225.1 of Nematostella vectensis. Lineage (NCBI taxonomy): Eukaryota > Metazoa > Cnidaria > Anthozoa > Actiniaria > Edwardsiidae > Nematostella > Nematostella vectensis. Next base: position 6,445,426 of record NC_064038.1, read on the forward strand.
GGGGAGGGCATGGAAAATTCTGTTTCTCCTGAAGGTGCGGAGGGGGGGGGGGGGGGGCAACTAATTTTATCCCTTACTTTTAACAAAATCCTCACGCCCCCCCCCCCCCCCCCCCTCAGGATAATAAATTAACTCTCCCTACACCACATTTTAAAATTCTATAAGCATTTTTCAAAAGCTTCAACTGACACAGGTGTAAATAAGAGTACCACAGTATTCCAATGGTTAAACACTTTGGGATAAACAACTGCATTGTGAATCAAGAGCAACCTTGTATTTAATTGTAGATAATATAAATCTAGCATGTTGATAAAGATAATAATATCTCATATCCCTCTCCCAGTTGCATTACTAATCGTGAAATCACCTTCTTTGGCATATTTGTCCATCTTTTCGCCCACTTTTTCCAGGGTGCTGTCAATCTGGCTCTGATGCCGGAGGACAAATGGCTTGATCACCTTTTGGTACAGAGTGTCGGATCCATTCCACGAGACAGGAGCCATGCACCAGCCGAGGAAGATCAGCTGGTAAACAAAGACAATAAATCAATCAATGGCTTGTATTTGTCACATCCATGGATTTTATTGCTGTAAAAGATCTTATAATAAGTAAGGATTGAGAATGCCTAAAAGAAAGTTGTTTATGAGGCTTTTGTTTTCTCTCAATAAACTTGTCTAATATAAAGCGAAAAAAGAAAAGAAAAAAAGAGTAATGATAATTATGTGCTTAAACAATTCTAATTTTTTTTAAAGATTAATGGCTGAGTTTGTTTTTATATACTGGTGTAAAGGCCAGAGTGTTCAAACATCATGACTTTGTTAAATTCTACCAATTTTGCTTCAATTTCCAAATCCTGATGCAACCTCGGTCGGGATAGAAAATCTACTAGATTTTAATTGTTGAGATCTACATGTATACATGCACTACTGAGTATGTAAAACAAGCATATTCAACATTGAATATATTCAAACAGTGAGGGCATTCCCTTTAGTATATAAGGCCCAGTAAAAATAAACAAAATTCTAAAAAAACTCAGGCTGGCGGCTTTTTATTTTATTCCTTTAGGTCGATAACAAGGTGTATTTACAGTTTTGCATGATTCTGAGGTGAAATACTAATTGAATTTTTATAAATAAACACAACTCGCAAGTCATATATTACAGAAACTAAAGTTTTTAATTCTTCTGCAATGTTTTCAAAATCAGTGGTACAATTTCTGTTTTGTTTTATAGGCTTTTGGTTTAAAATAACAAATAATTAAAATTTTGAAGCGGCCCCCAAAAAAGATGTGGGCGAGGACAGGAAAATTTGTATTTTTACTTGGCCTAAGAGCTAAAGAATAATATGTTAGTTAGAAGGAGAAAAATTAATAAAAAATTAAGTTATAAAATAAATGACAGTTGAGGGGCAGATATATAGAGTTTTCAGAAAAAAAAAACTTATTTTATTTTCTATGTTTTGACATGGTTTGTTGATGTTTACTAAAGGTGGGCAAGCCACATGTAAATATAGCCATGATGCTTTATTCATAGAGCTGTTTGATACCTGTGTAGCAAGCTAACGCCTAGAAACTAAAAAACAAGAACAGCTGAAAATGATATATAACATGCAAGAGTTGCAAACAATAAATATATGAAATATATCATTGCAAACGTGACTAAAAATAAATAGCTTTTATCACTTATCTGCAGTAATGATAGCTTTTACACAGGTGGACATGGGTATGTTTTATTGCTGGATCGATCTAAAGAAATTTGTATACCCAATAAAAGTCCTAAATATCGAAAATAATTATTCTGCTCTTTGTGCCTCGTTACGGGATACATAATTCCGGCTAAACAAAGCCTGAATGTACACAAGTATGTACACAACATTATAGATAACTGAATCTTAAAGAAAATACTGGAGAACTTCTGCAAAATGCAAGAAGAAAACTGTTTTCATATTCTAAATTCATTGATAGATAGATGTTTCGTAATAGCAAAGACGATACAGCGAATCTTGAAAAGACAAATATTTTTTAAACCACTATAAAAAAGTATAAGGAATAAACAGTTTTTGGTCGGTGTATCCTTGAAAACTTCATTAGCGACATTATTCCCTGAATTGAAAGCAAAAAATTCAACCAACGAGATTTGAAGGTACTTGAATGTCATAAAAAAAATTAAATCGCTTAACCAATTTAAGACGACAGACGGCATAGAATGGTATTGTTATCTTGATAAATGGGCTTGATTTGGCATGTAGGACTTTCTACGTGGCTGGAAATAAATGGATTACCTTAGTCAAGAAATACAATGGGAACCAGCTTAGAAGAATATCGGAGAAGAATTCGACAATGTTGAAAGAAGCGAAGACGACCCAGTAAATCAGCCATTGCGTATCGTCATCTTTTTGAACGCTCTCGACGGCTTTAACTCTAAAAAAATAACATGAAAAGTCAGAGCCAGTGGAAATAAAGTATCACCAATAAGTACATCTAAATGTATTTCGTCTTTGATGATTTGCGTTGAATAGGAGTTTAATTTTTTAAACAGTGTTATGCGCTACATGTACAAACATAGTTTATTGTCGAATTTTCTGCAAACTTACGATTGATATGCGGGATAAGCGAATCCAAGGACTGTCACAATCAAATCAGCTCCATAACCGAAGATCAGGTACAAGGAGAATACTCCAACCAGCCCTAGAAGAAAGGAAATCTTTCGGTGAGGACAAGAAATTTTGGCGCGCAATAAAATGGGTGGCGAGAAACCGACTACAAAAATCACTAATTCTGAGCTAAATCCCCTAAAACTCACCAAGAAAAAGGTAAAGCTTTTTAACTTTGGTCTTTTCTTCGACTTTTCCAAGTGCATCGGTAAAATAGTTCTTTTCTTCCAGCCAATTCTCAAGATTTTCTAAGCCAGTTTTCATTGATTTCTGTAGAGCAGCCATTTTGAGAAAGTGATTTGCATGACGTCACGTTGTGCGTTATTTATAACCTACAGACACGTGACCAGTACCCATTCCTCTAAGAGGATAAAAATGAAAAGGAAACAAAGCCGGTTTTGTGGCTAAAATGTATTATTAATATTTAAATTGTGTTAGGAATTATAAGTGAATTGCGAACTGCTAAAATAGCATCTTGTATATTTTAATGACCCTCAATATATGATATTCTGTGCATTGGTATTGAAATGCAAAAGGCTGATATTGGAATGCGATTGGGCCAGGTCCAAAGTCTATCCGAGATCACGTGTCGGTTTGCATCATGAAGCGAACTTGCTCCACCCCTTTAAGTGGGGTTTTAGCTACCCTATTATCTATAATGTTATCCCAATAAACAGGAAATAAATAGGTATAATCCTTTGACCTTAATATTAGTTAAAGAAGCGAGACGTTCATAATTTTATTTTAGCATATGGCGTACGAGGTTAGGCTTGGAATAAAACGGCAAATGTACTTTCTTTTCATTTCTCTCTTTATCCATTTCCATTGTTTGAACTTGTTTGCATAGAAGAGCTGTGTTTGCATTTTTCATTTCTCTATCAATTCCTTAGCAACGGTGACACGCCATAGCAACATTTAAAAGTAAAAATTAGAATAATAATATGACTTGCAAAGTGGATTGGCTATGAAAGTAAATGGGCTGCATATTGGTAAGAAAACATTTTCCGGTCGATATTTTCTCATGCTGCATATATAATGCTCACTTGGATTAGCGGTCCCATATTAAAACAGAACCGAACTAGCAGAGAACTAAGTATCACAGAAGTTATTCAGGAACTCTTACCCCAGGAAAGACACTTCTCTTCCCGTCTAGTCCCTGCATTATGTTACATCGCATCTCCGCAAACATATTCACCAAGAAACATTTAATTATTTTAAAAGTTTTTACTCACCGAACGCAAGGGGGTTTTTCATAACGAGTGCTTTAATCTTTTCCACATTCAGATCTTTGATATTGAACGCTGGAACAGGACTTGCAGACTTAGAAGAAGAGTTAGCATTTTTATCCGCCATTTTCCTACTTTTAAGTTGAAAATTTTATATGCAGCAAAAGTGAAAGGTTCCGTTTTGCGTTGGTAGCGAAGCCTAGCCTGGTTTAAAATTACCCTTTCAGATCAGGATGACCTACCAATCAGAATGCGCCGTGACAAGTTGATGTCACGTGACTAAATACTTGTATCTGTTGCTCACGTGAATAACTTGTTTTCTTTTTTTTTGTACGTTTCAAATGCAAATAACATAGAACAATTTATTTTTTATTTAAATGCATTTGCATTTGGAAGGGCACATGAAAAGAATAGCGTCTACACTAGGCCTAGCTCTCCTAGTTTGGCAGACTGGGGGGGATGTTTACACATCAGTCAATCTTGTTTTAAAAACTGTCCTTTTTCTAACTCGCTCGTCATTTCCTTATTAGGCAATACATACCATATTTGGGAGTGCGCCTCAATCGTTTCTTCGCTTTTTCGTCGCTCTAGAACTTTGTAAGTCGTTTTTGTATCTGTTGCTCACGTAAACTTCCAGGAATTCGTGTTTACTAGGATTTTGGGCGCAGCATTTTAGATATTCACAGGTCTCCCGCTCGCTCGCCCCAGGTCCTTTAAGACCATTTTGAAAAACGACAGCCATTGATTGATATGCGCAAAATCACCTTCAGAAAACATACTCGTCTGATTAAATGAACAAGGAAGGTTGATGACCAAAAGGGTACTTCAAAATGATTCTTGTTTTAAACAACGATCACCCATTGTCTCTTGAGATGCAATCTTTCCATGCGAAAAATGAATAATCAAAGTACTTAAGGGGTTGCAAGCTAGCAAGTTAATTAAGCTTGCTCGATATCTAAAACACTGTCACAAAAGCCAGTTGTCAACAAGAAGCCTTTTAATCCAACAGCTTTTCATCACCAATGGTATTTCCTGTTACGTCATCTGCCATTTCACGGCTGGTCACCTGCATGTCACAAGTCCACGGGGTCAAATCTGTAACTGGTGCGGTAACCGCAGAACAACCACCGCAAAATCTATCACCTACATGTAAACAACGCCAACTATAGCTTCCTTCCATGACAAACATGTCGTGGATATGGCCTATTGCAGCGTTATCCGTTATCGCAGCGACTTTTAGCGCGCCGATCGGGAATAACACCAAGATAATCAAGATTTTCCCGGAAGAGGTACAGGAACATTGGGCGTTCTTCGCGAACTCGAGGCCGGGTAAGAACCCGCTGAAATCGCTCTTGCATGACCCGGAGGCGCTATACGCCGTGTGCAGAGCGGCAGAGTTTGCCGCGAATTCATATAGAGGCACACACGGTCAAAGATTTCGCCTGCGGAATATCTTAAATCTAAGTCAAGATTCGGGACAATGGGATTACAAAGTCCAATTGTTGCTGCAGAACACAAAATCCCAAAGCCTCCAGGATGAGGATTTTCTTATCGGAATTAGGAAACTAAGCAAGCGGGTTTACGAAGCTGAGGTTGGATTTACTAGACCAAAACGAGACGGGGACTTGGAAAAGGGAGCTAATAAGAATACAAGTTGTGATTTTCTGAGCTCGCTTGCGAACTGCACGGCTTGCGGGTATAAGGGAATTTGCAGGAAAGGGTCTGCGCGCGTAAAACCATGGCTTGCATTCGCGCTCAAAACTCAACGCGAGCTACAATCGAACGCCTCCTTCGAGAAATACCAAATGCTAGCGGCGCACAACGCGTTCAACGATCGTTCGGACGGCTACGGCGAGATGGACGACTGCCGCTGGCCTCCCCCCTACCATGGCGTCTGTATCGACTTCGCAAACCAGGAGTTCAGCTTTACGGATTTGTTAGACATGGGGGTTCGCGCACTCGAGATCGACCCCTGGTGGTGCTTTGGTAAGATCAGAATGAGCCACGCCCACGATCATGCCTATCTGGGGTGCAGCCCTTGGGATCGGGAATTCCACTATGGGATACAGGAAATCGCGGAATGGATAAAGAGGAATCCAAAAGAGGTTGTTCGGATTTATTTGGAGGACAGTGGAAGTCATACTAAGGGTCACGATGACCTTATTAATGGTCCAATAAAGGATTACCTAGGAGACAAAGTCCTCACCCCAAATGATACACTGGTCTACTTCAATGGGCGTTGGCCTACTGTCTCTGAGATGCGTAAGCTAGGTAAAACAGTTGTTGTAGCAACTGGGAACTTATATAATCATAAGGGTATGTATATTCACAAGTCATATTGGCAGGAAATGACTTATAATAAGTTTCTCTCACAAGCTAATTGTTCTGCAATGGGGAACAATTCCATTCCCATCAGAGTCTATAGTGACAGCACTAAGTATGGACCGTTCTGGAATGGACCGTGGAAAACAGGGACCATTTTGAACTACATGGACTTCCTTAAATGTGGGGTAACATACCCTGCCGCTGACCAGGTGAATCCTCACCTCCTGGCAACAGCTGTCTTCACCTGGGCTGAGGGGGAACCTAGCACAAAGCTTCAGACAGATACATGTGTTCTCCTTTGTGGTGGGGATAAGCGATGGCATGTTGCAGATTGCTCAGAAAAGCATCATTTTGCATGCATGTCTAGTCATGATGTATTCAAGTGGCTTATAAGTGCCGTGTCCGGGCCATATAATGAGCCTATTTGTCCAGATGGCTACCAGTTTGGCCTGCCACAAACTGCAAGGCATAGTGTGATTCTGCAAGAGGCGTTGGGAGACAATGATGTTTGGATAAACCTGACACCATTCATCCCACTTTTGCAGGACATTAGTCAGTAATCTTGTTATTCCCGAGGTGCCACATACAGTAGCATACATGTAGCTTCATCCCCAGGCTTCTAGAGCTGGGCTGTCATCTCTTTTATGTAACCTTTTAAAGAGCACCCACCATTTTGAATCTGAATCTATAGATCTGACTGATAGAAGCCTGGGGACATGGCTATGCCCAATTGACTATGACTATGTGTGCAGCTAGGGATGAGCTTAGAGGTAGGCTCCCCCCACTGCCCCCCTACCCCAACAAATCCTAGCTTTGTACCTATTACATAGAAAATTTTGGCAAGGTACCAAGAAGCAAAACATAGGTAGGCCAAACAATGCTATGTTATTTTTATGGAAATGTTTGCACAGTTATATGTTTTTTTATAATTCATATTTTTTTTTATTTAATATAAAAACGTAATTTTAAATAATAATAGAGTTAATGATACAGTATCATCAATTTTGATGTGGCAAGGACAAACCATTTATTAATTAAATGGAGAAGCAAAGAATATTTCTTCAAAGCAAAAGGAAAAAACTATCTTACCAAAGCCAGCCTAATTTGTTGTTACAGCTTCATACAGTTCATATGTAAGAAAATTATATTTTCATAATCTGGATTAAGAAGTTCATGTAACAGATATTCTTTGAATTTTTCAGTGAACCGGATAATTGGTGAAATACTGATTGGATGCTAGGTAAATTTCTTTAAAAATTGTATAAAATAGGCATCTAGAGATTTTCTTACTAAAACAAAATTGCTTTTTATAATAGCTTTAATGTTGATATATTTCAAACAGTACTTTAATAAAAGCGTAATTTTTAAAGAAGTACTAAATAATTGTTTGATGTTCTTTCCAAAGGGACAGCAATAAAAATAATCTATATGTATTTCCTGTTACCTAATTAGATGACAGAACTGTAGCAGACCTTTTTAAATAACTAGGGTGTGGAAAGGGCAGCCTACTGGTCATTTTCTTTTAATCTTTAAAAAATGGTGAGAACAGGATATCCCTGGCCCCATATAATGTTATGTAAGTTAAAGTATTTCAAACAGTACTTTAATAAAAGCGAGATTTTTAAAGAAAACCTAAAGTAATTGTTTGATGTTCTTTCCAAAGGGATAGCAATAAGAACAATCTATATTTCTTGTTAAATAGATGACAGAACTGAAGCAGACCTTAAATAACTAGGGGGTGGAATGGGCAGCCTACTGGTCATTTCCTTATAATCTTTAAAAAATGGTGAGAACAGGGTTCCCCTGGCGCTGGACATCCTTTTTTGCGGGTAGCACACTATACACATAATCTTAGAAATTTTTTTAATTAACGGCAATGAATACCAAGGCACTGAGTGGTTGCCCCATGCTCTGCAAATCACGCCGTCAATTTACGCTCCTGCACAATACCGAGTGGCTCAAAGAATCCATTTCCATCAGCTTACTCAAGCAAATAACTGAGAAACTCTCAATCAAATATTATTAATGAAGTATCAGACTTCAATCGTGGATGGTTATTTTAAAGTTTTCTTGCAAATAAACCACTGTATTTTCAATTGTAAACAATTACGAGGGAGTGGTTGATCAACATTCTTTAACCCTATCCTCCAGAAAAGCTACAATAGATTTGCAACTGCAAACATTAAAATACACAAGCTTTACTGTACATAGTTTCAAGTTCATTACAAAGGTCATATAACAGTGATCATCCTTAGAAGCCCAATGTTTTTCTGTCTTACCCAAACCCAGTGATGAACTTATAGAAACGTTTAACTCCATGATACTACATTATGTAGTTTTCCTTAGAACCCATACTTCGATTGTGTCTGACGCTTTGTTTGTCTGTTTGCCGACCACTGCTGTCTTAGCTCAAACTCCTTTTCTTTAGCCTGTGGAGAGAGTAATGACATATGTATACCTGATATTTTTAAACAAAAATGTTTCTTTTTTTTTCTTCTCTCCTCCATTAAACACATGAGTATAAGAACATATAATCTTCAATATCAGGCTGAATAGGTTCTTATAAATCAGGGTACATTTTGACAAATCAGGCTGTTTAGGTTCTTAAGGATACCGTAGACCCAAGCGGTAATTACCCCGATCGTCCGGAAAAATCGGTCGCGTTCACGTTGGATTAAAGCAAATGCCAACAAACTATATATCAATTTAAAGCTTAATGATAGTACTTTCCTCCTAAAATAATAATTTTTTATACTCGCTTAATTTTGAGTGCTTTTGCCTGGTCCGAAGTGCGAAATTGACCTCTTTTAAACATGCAAATTATTTACACACACCAAAAGCACGTAACCTTCCGGGATCTGCTTTATATCTTTCGTCATGTACTGAACTGACAAACTGTGTCTACATTTGACGTCACACAGCCTCATTGATTAATAATCAAGGCTCAAAGCTAGGCGTGGAATAATTTTACTTCTTTGGCTACAACGCGGTTAATTAAGTCTGTAGCAAAAAAAGCTATTGATTATCTGCGGCACAGTGTGACAGAACAATATCTATACCAGACGCTTGCCAAGTTGCGTAGGAAACGGGCGGTTAGAAGTGTACCTTTAATTCACATATTCAGGGTAAGATGGGTTGAAATTTGATTGCGAGATATTGGGGATTGAAGTTGTGTAAACATTAGAGGCAGCGTGACAGTAATGACAGACGAAGAGCAAATAGAGCCGCGTATGGCAACCAATCACATTGCACGCTGTACACGTAGCGGGAAAACTCTTAGGCGCTCAAATGTCATAGTGCAAGTGAAGGAAGATGCCTAGACCGAAGCGAGCTTGCACCAAAGAAAAGAAGAGCGTGGAAAACCTAAAAAGACCGCGAATGGAGACAGCTCTTTGTTTTGGGCTTTCTTCCTCGCTTAGCCTTCTTCGAAGGAAGCCAAGGATTCTTACTTAATCTTGGCGTAGTTTACAACTATGCAAAATTTAGAGTAAACGCTTATAAAGTTGATATAAATACAGATTAATCTCAGATAAAACGTCGATAATGATACTGACGCTCTTGTGTGCTAATTAGAGAGAAAAGCCGTAAAACTAAGTTCCCCGGATGTTGATCCCGGGACTTTGAGCTAAGTTAACAGGATTATTGGATTATTGACGCCTTGGAGAATAATATCTGGCGGAGTATTTAAGATTTTGGTGGTATTTTTTGCTAACATCTGGAGTGTGCCTATTGTCATCCAATGGCATAATAAAAAAATTTCACCGGAAATGAAGCCATTTGGGTCTAAGGTATCGTTAATTGGTTCTTTTTTTCGTATACAACAAAGTGTAACAGTCATTAGTCAGAATGCTTGCTGACTTTAACAATAACAAACATTGCTAAACAAAATATGTATGTTTTATTTAACTACTCTATGCAATGGACGAAAATATTATGAACCGCTGAAAACGTTTTACCTATTTTGTTGTTGGTATTTTGCTGCTAAAAGCCTGAGGGGTGCTAGTTTGTCACCCAAAAAGTCACATGTGACTACCTAGTGCAAGTCGCCTATTGCCAGTGCAGGTAACAATAGTTGCAACCTCACCTGGAAAGCAAGATATGTAATCTGATGCTTGCGCCTTTGCTGTGAGGTAGGCATGTTCCCTTTTTTCTAAAATATAATTCACATATGTAAGTCCTTAGAATAGTTGAAAATAAGTCTTAAATGGACACAGGCAGGTATCATATACTTGCTAAGAAATTACACCAATAGGATCAAGTAAATATAATAGGGATCAATTAAAAAGCACTTGAGGACGGATCAACCTTTTGGGGGGTAATGGGGACTCCCAACATATAAAACAAAAGATGCAAAGCTTGAAGATTTAAATTTTGCAAGCTTGTAAACAAACAAAATCACAAGAAATAACCAAAATATGTACAATAAAGTAGTCTGAAAGTATAACATTGAGCAGATGGAGATAGCAATGATGGACATCATGCTGTTCCCCCTTCTGATCTGCCTTTGACTCTTATCGATATCTGTAGTATCTAAATCTGCTACCCATTAGGTGTGGCACAAACCTTTGAAGGGCGATGAGCCACCTCCTCTGAGCTCATCTTTGTCAGCATCAACTCCACATCTTTTGTCTGGTCGGCAGCAGTGATGTCAATTATATTGATCTGTTCCTTGCGATTTTTCTTCCCTTGCAGTTTTCGAAGCTGTAATGTGCAGATAGATATTCATAAGGAAAGCCACATTATAAGTCCAAAGATTGGAAAAAGATAAAGAGGGGAACTGTGTTTCTGGCAGGGAGGATACTGTTCAAACATTAAAAACGACTTTAGTTCCATATGGGTGTTAGGCCACTGCAAATGCTGTTTTGATGGTTTTACACCTTGCACGTCCTCAAAAAATTGTTGTTTTAATAAACAGCCCTTCTGTGAAAGTCATGAGTTAGGGTGGGAAATTAAACTGCGTTTAAGGCAGTGAGCAGGGACATTCTTAATATGTTATAGGATTTTCAATGTAAAGTGTAATAGGTGCTGTACAAAAGCGTGTATTTATTCATTTGGTGTCCCATACCTGTTCCATATCTAATTGATCAGTATCTGTTGTAGGTTGCTGCACTTGGGTGTGGCTCTGGGGCGCATCATAGGATGTATAGTATGGCTGGCTAGAGTTGGCTGAAGAATTCATGTCATTGCCAGTGTAAGCCTGGACAAAAAATATAAATCAGAATTTTAAACAATTTCAACTCTATAATACTTATTCCTTTATAATTTCTTTAGCTAATATTTTTTGTCAGCCGAAAACAGAATTATTTTGGATTAATGTACATAATATGCGTGGAAAAATCTTAATTGTTTAAACACAATTCGGAAGAACAGTGCCCAATTTCTGATAACTCTCTCATTGGTTCAGGGCTTCTGGAATTAAGCGGAAAAAACTCAAAATTACGCGGGATTCTTGGCTAAATTACGCGGAAAATCAATCATTAAGCGCTAAATTACACGGGATTTTGCAATAGATTTTTCTTTAAAAATCAAAATTTTGCGGGATTCTTTACTGAATTACGCGCTAAATTACACGGAATATCAACTGTTACGCCCAAACAACATTTTGTACCGAAGGAAAGCACGAAATAATTTGAAAAGGTTAATCCTTGATCTTCAAGTTTTTGTGCTGTCTGCCATAAGGTTCACTTCTTGGTTATTCTTCCTGTTGTTTGTTCATCTACAGAAACTACATACAACTACTGCAAAGGGTAGCCAAAAAGTTCAGTAAAGACAAATATCTCCATACCATACAACGAATAGATATCAGAAAGCTGAGACAGGCAGAGATCTTGGCTAATATAAAAATGGTACAAAATTCTAGTATGAAATTTTTGTCTACATTTTATTTGATTCTCCGAGAGACTTCCTTTATATTTCCATACTGACCTGATAATTATAGTAAGGTGCTGTCGCCTCAGTTTGATGTGATCCAGAAGGGCCACCATAAAAACCATCCCCATACACATCACTAGTATTGCTAGCCCCATACGTAGCAGATGATGGTGATGATGACGAGGCACTACCATAGAAACTACCCCCATATGCATTTCCACTTGTACTGTCATTAGTCCCGTATGCTGCAGATGATGATAATGCTCTACTGTAATTATTAGAACTGGCGTTGTTTGATCCTGAGGCTAATACAGAATCATCTCCAACCTCTCTGTGATTTTGAGATAAAGTTGATGTCTTGGAGATAGGGTTCGGATCAGCTGGTGCAATCTCTGGGGCTGGTAGTGGTATTTCAGATTTTACCATTGTGGCTGCATCCAGTTCAACATTAGATTGTGGCTTATCACCAAATGAGAAAAAGTTTGCAGGTCCTGAATTACCCTCATCATCGTCATCACTATCATTATCATCATCCTTTTTGGCAGGTTTAGCAGCTTTTGCCTTGACAGGAGCAACTGGTTTCTTTGTGAGTGTATGAGGCACAAGAGGGCGGTTTGATAGTTTAGCTGATGGCTTGTTGGGATTTGATTTGACTGTGACACTGTGTTTTGGTTTAGGAAGCAAGGCTGCAAGACCAGACCCACTCTGAAGTGAAACAACATTCATTAATAAGATCTCAAAATAGTTACAATATTTGTTCCCCTATAGATTTTTGACTTCTCATATATAACAAATCTTCAAGCTTTCTATTTATTTGCAAAAGGTGTATATCTTACCCCAGAAGGTTTGAACTTCTTAGGTGCTGGTTTATCTTCATCCTCATCATCAGAATCAGCTTGCTACAATAGAAAATTCATGTAAGCTTCACAAAAATCAAAGAAAAAGTGCACTTCCAGAAAGTGTGGTATGCATATAGTGTGTAAAGCTTGAAATTCAGTGATGCTCATACAGAAATTAACTATACATACTTTCTTCCCCTTCCCCCCACCCAAAAAGCAGTCTCAAATGAGAGACAATCCAGAGGCAGATACAGTTGGGTAGGAAGGGGGGATGAGTTGATGTCAACCCCTCTTTCATAGTAACAATAAAGAAAAAGTGCTATATCTTTGTTCTGTATAACATAGCAAATTAATCAGACTCCTCTAATCCACCCTCTTTATACTACCCTGGATCTGCTGTTGCAATCCTCTTAATCCCAACTCTTCATACCTTTGGCATTGATACAGCAGAAATCTTGACAGTCTGCTTTGCCTTGGAACTTGCTACCTCTGCTCCACTATCTGACTTCTTTCCCAGGGAAACACTACTTTGCCATGACCAAGGTTTTGGCATTCGTGAGAAAAGGCTACCAATAGACTTAGAGTCCTCTGCTGTGTCCTTTACATCTGATTTCTTTTTTGTCATGCTCAATGATACATACTCCTCTTCGATCTCGATTATGTCATCTTCTTCGCCTAAGTCCAAACCTGCAGGCCCAGGTTGTGTATCGGGGAAAGACGGTCTTACCGATTCATTTTTCGGCTTCGGTAAAAGCGAAGCTAAACTCGAAAGGTGTGTCGCGGTTCGCTTAACGGTGACTTTAGGAGGTGGGAGTTTTGCTGCAAAGCCGGATTTTTGCAAAGTGTTCTTCTCACCAACGTTTGCTGGAGTTCCTTTCTCTTCAAATTTCGAGGAAGTAGATTGTTGATTTGAAGGCTCCTTCGCGTTTCCGCTCGAAAACTCCTCTTGATTATCGCTATCACTTTCATCGTCGCTTGCTCCATATGCTACAAGAGACATTTTCACCAGAAACAGACAAATAATCAATATGAACTCCTAAACATCGCTATTTCATCGCCTCAAATTTGAGAAATAACTCGAACCAGCTTGGCCGCCATTTTGAAAAGTCGTACCTACTGCGCAGGCTCCGTGTTTATACCGCTGGCAAAACAACACAGGCAACCCAAAGCAATCGTATTAGCAAGAACCCTTTCTGTGTGGAGTTTTTTTTTCCGCGGGCTGTTATTTGGTAAGCTAATCAACGATAACATAAATTCTAATCAAAATGGGTGACTTTTTCTCGTCCCATTTATTAAAGAACCTACTTTGAAAAATTTCCATGTGACCAGTTTGTAAACCGGTCACCAACAGGTCTATTTCCCCACAAATCCCATAAGCCTACGCGGTCCTTTCATTATTCATAGCCTTAGAGGCTGTAACGAGAGCTTTGGCGGAATATGGTAAATCATCATCAAAATGGGAAATCTTGGTTAACCTAAACTGGGCGATTAAAGTGGCCACACTAAATCCCTTTAAAGATGTAAATAATCCATCGATCTCAGGTAAGTTGTAATGTTTATGGATTCTATGTATTTATTGTCATTAAGCGGAAATTCTGAAACGCCAAAAAGGCGGAGTAATTTATAGATCTGACACATAATACCATTTCCTTAGCATTGGCTCAACGATGTTTAATGTTCTACAATGGGTCTTAGACGTTCTAAGAATCTAAATATTGAGCTACGCATTTGATATTTTCGGTATATAGCAAGCCATGCGTTGATGTTGTGGTTTGTCAAAAGGTCTATCGATACGCAAGAAGTATTTGGTGTCAGAGATGGGATTCTGACAATTTGCTGATGCGCAGTGGTCAAAGTTTAACATCAATATCTAGAAATCTAGACTCAAATTCTATCGTAAAAAAGAAACAACAACAACAAGCAAACAAAAACATTTTAAATGTCTTGTTACCTTGATCCTTTGTTTTTATTTTATTTTACTTGACAACTAAACCCACATCTCTCGAACAACGACCATCTTTTTGAGTACTTTAAAAGAATTTATCTATTAGTCATTATGAATAGTTAATAGCCCAGGACATACCCATAAGCCAGATTCGCCAGATAAGATCAGGTATATCAGAGAAAGTTGAAAAAAAAAAATGTTTGTAAGACTCCATAATAACAACATAAAAATAAAATGATAACGAAATAGGGACGCTCAGGTACACCCTGAGGGAATTGCTTTGTGAGAAGATGCTAACATTATTGAAGCAACGCAACTACTACACATTGCTTCTTCTAAGAAGCCCGCTGTGTGTGAAATCCAATGTTTGAGCTCCACCTGAAGGATTATCTGGATAAATAATCGAGTTTTTTCAGTTTTGAAATTATGAATGGCGTCCAAATAATTTATCAAAATCAAAAATTTCCCTAAATAATATTTTAGAGGGTCTTTATCTGCCACCATTTTGTCACATTAGCGAAATACCAAGTGTGAAAAAGAATCCATTTCCATCGGCTTATTTTGGGAATCTATTATGATATTTTCGATATAAATCGCAAATAACGAATAATACCTTTGCTTTTAGATAGCCATTTCAAAATTTCTCCCAAAAAATGTCTTCCAAGTCGTCTTAAGGGAAAGTTAATTTATTATCCCGAGGGGGGGGGGGGGGGGGGGGGGTGAGGATTTTGATAAAAGTAGGGACAAAATTAGTTGTCCCCCTCTTTAGGAAGAAAAAAAAATTCCATGCCCCCCCTCATGCTCGACAATGTCAAAGGAACGCGAGCAATAGATTAGCTGCAAGCTGATCAGGAAGTGGAAAGAATTCCCTGGAATTATCAATTTAGAAAGATTGAAGGCACTAGATTTCTCAAGGTGCGACTGAATCCAGGTTGTCAACCTGATAAAGGCTGATGCTCTATATGACGAAGAGGGAGCAAAAAGTCTTTTTATTCGTCTCCTTGCAAGAAAAGCAAAGCACGATAAAAAGAAAAGAAAGAGAGAGAGAGAGGAAGACAGCAAATCAGACATTAGCAAGGATGTTGATGACGAAAAATGAGCGCTTATAGCATCAGATACCCTGGTTCCAGAGCCTCGAACGTCTCTCTATTTAGTGCCTCGCTGGCCACTAAATAGAGAGACGTTCGAGGCTCTGGAACCAGGGTAAGCATCAGACCGCTTTGTTGATAATTTTAAATATGGAACATAAGAACTTAATAAATATCATATAGCGGAAACCAGAAAATGTATATAGGGTGTATACAGGTTTGCATTGCATAATTTTTTTAATAGATAAAATGTGGCTTAATACGTATCCCGGACCCCTGGATTGTGCATGCCAATAACTGCCCCCAAACCGAGACTCGTTGAACCAAGAAACCTGATCTGACTTCGTCAAATTATAAAGAAGAGACAACATCCAAAGAAATAAGTGACCCCCCTTTTTAATCCATATACTTTTGACGCCCCCCTTTAGATCTCGGAAGTATCTCAAGGCCCCAAGGCCCCTCCCCCCATAGTATCCTCACGTCCCCCCCCTCCCCCCACTCGGGATAATAAATAAACTTAAACCTTAAGCCCCGTGCAAACAGCTCCACCTGCTCCTTCCTGAAGAGCCGGATTTGGACAGATGAGAAAAGTGTCTCCCTCCTTCAACCCCCCCCCCCCTTCCCCCCCCCGCCCAGCAAATACGAGGGCTTACTGAAATAAAATTTTCTAGCTACGGCTTTGGCTGGTGGAACAATAGTACCGTTTGAAGGGGGATTAAGATAATGCAAAACTAGTCTCCAAGTATCAAGACAGAAAATTCACATGCTATCGTATATCATCTTATCTTTACAGATTACAAGACAAGCTACCAAGCGGTACAGAGATCACAGGACTCAATGAGCCAATCACAGGAATGTTCGATTCTCCCCCTCTTCTAAACTTGCACACGCATCAGAGGGAAGCAAAAAACTTGCTTAGAAACATGACAGATGCTGCCATGTCGTCCTCGCAAGAGGGAGGGGACAACGACCCGGTCACTCTGTCACCGGAGACAAAAATGCACCATGAAAATGTCGCCTTGTATATGTTTGCTGGACTTGTGGTGACTTTTCTGTTTATAACAAGCATCATTATTTTTGTGGAGCTTTACAGGAGTGGACGGTGCCTAAAGACACTTAAGCAGAAAAGAGACAAAGAAAAAAGAAAGAAGGGACTTTCAGATTCTGACTTTGATCTTAGAGATTTATAGCCCGAACGAGTAGGGCATAATGCCCGCGAGGTTTTGTAGACACAAAAAATGACGTCATTGTATGGTTATTTTTATAGCCGATTTTACTTAAAGATGTCTTTTACAACCGCGAATTTGAACATTTTCTACGAAGAGATGAAGTCACTGCATTGCTTTGTTTTTGCTATCAGTTACATTCGTGAGTAAGATTTTTAGAAGTGGAGGTGCCCAGTGAGCAATAAATGCAAAGCGCAAATGCAATTATTTAGCAGCCTTTCAATCACGGCGAATACCGTCAAGAGCAAGTATAGCCTAGCCTCGTCACCGGGCATCTCTTTTGTCAGCTTTCCTAGCCCCCATGATTCAACGTGGTCATATCTTAAATTCAAAATGGGGGCTTGTCATAGCGACGTCACTGAGGGGCCTGGGGACGAGGCTACGTAAACTTATGAGCTAAACCTGCTTACGGATGCGTACCCGCTCAGTCACGGCATCTGACTACGCACCTGATCAATATAGGTAAAATACAATATCCAAAGCTAGTCCAATCGTTCCTGCCCTTCAAGACTAGTTGTCCCCATAGTGCGGAGTTTGACATTCATTGTTTGAAATACCGCGTAGGAGACCGAGGAAAAACTTGAATAAAACTCAATCCCAATTTTTCTAATTGCTAAAGCTGCGTTGACTTGTTGACTAGGTTGCATGATCTTATTTGAGATAAATCGAATATCAGGCCGCGATGAGGAATTATTACAATATATAGTGCATGGGTGTATATTTTGTAAATAAAGATAGCAAGATTTAATAGAAAAAAAAAAGAAAAGAAAAATATCGTTATTGACATTCCTTACTATCGCAAAAAAGTACAAATCTTTGAAAAAAGCAGTGATTTCATTTTTTATTTTATGAGAACTTTTTAATGCAATTCTAGCCCGATAAATTGTATTCCCATTTCGCGTTTTTTAACTGTGCTTTTGGTGAAATGGGATTCAATTTGAGTTTTCAATTTATTAAAATAACCCAGTAAATTGTCAGTGTTCAAAGTATTCTTCATTTACCGTTGTCTATGGACACTATGGACACTATTATAAAGGCGTTATCTGAGTGTAAATTAAAATAACCAGTCTCCCTGTGTGCATATATGCCGCGTTGACAGGGGACTGGGACTTTATGCCGGTAATTTCACAAAAAACATGGCGGCGGCCACCAAAGTGAGACGGGCTTTTTGCTCGTTTTCTCAATATTTCCCAAAAAGAGGCCTCCGACATTTTTCCAAAGCAACGATATATGCACCATCTAATGCCTACCAACAGAAAAATATGGTATGTTATATGTATTTGTCGCAATTACGAGAGTAATTTTGGAGAAACAAATTTGACTTGGCTGACGAATCACCATATCTCGCTGTGGTTTTGAATGAAACTTTAACTCGTTTTATCCCAAAATTTTTATTTACCAGTCGAATAATCGAACAAGACTTGGTTCTCGATTCTACTCTTCTGAGGTGAGTAAACGACTCAGAATATAGATATATTTTCATTAGCAACAGTTTTATGGAAGCAGTGGCGACATTTCTTAACATATAACTTATTAACTTAACTTGAACAGTCAGCATTGTAGGCAGAAATTCTGGCACTATTTCAACACCATGTGAGAAGCAACAGAATAATTCCACATATGTCAACCTCTGGGCTAAAAATGGGTTGATTAGATTAAGATTTTCTTTAGACAAAATTAAGGCCAAAATCTTGAAGACGTCCCAACAAACCCAGGAAAGGTCACGCCCTATGATAGCCCGATTATCATACTAGTGAAGCTGTCAGGAGTGTAGGCACTATTTACAACAACAGCATTTTCACCTCTTTGGGCACACATTCTTTGACTATTGCTTTATAAAAGCGTGTCAAATTGTGCACTTCATCATACATTTCACCAGGGAAACAATCAAATCTTATGTTCTGTGCTAGCTGGAATTTGACTATTTTCAAAATCCTAGTAATATCTTCGATAATTTTTAGGCTGGATAATGATATTTGCTAATGATTGAATGCATATTTTTAAAAATTATTAATGTCACATGGGCTGCGTCAAGCAAAATGACTAAAGCAACATCATAAAAAGAAACTATTTACAATTTCGAATGCCTCTGGTTATTCTATGTTCTAACTACTCTGGTAGTATATTTGCAATCAATCAATCAATCTTTATTTAATTTTTTTAATGTATTTACAATAAGGGAAAAGCCTAAGGCCTAATGCACACTGGCGATATAACGACATAACAACATAAGAATTTGACATAATGGCATGAGGGAAAAAGCATGTTTCTTTTTTTAGGTCGTTATCTCCACGTTATTATGTCGACGTTATTGCCATAAGTCGCACCCTTCACACTTGAAAATAAGGACATAAGAATGCGCGCGCCTATCTTGTTATGTTATTATATTGCCAGTGTGCATCAGGCTCAAGCCAGAGGCTTATCAGGCTTGGTCAGCAAAGAATGTAACACATAGAGCAAATATAGATTATCTCTGATATTTTATTTGGATCCATGTTGAATCAGTCAAAATCAATGCAAAATTGTCGAAAAACGTTTTACTTCAGCCAAGAGCGGTAACATTGATACCAGGAGATGGCATTGGGCCAGAGATTTCAAACTCTGTCAAGGAAGTATTTGCTGCTGCCAATGTGAGTAATGTTTCTGTAAGAATGATTTCTGTCGTTTTTGTTCTGTGGTATGCCTCTGTGAGAAATACACACACCTTATTGACTGATTGTGAGTGAATGATTGTGATTGGGCTGTGTTCTCATGAACTCGAGAATGTCCATTGTTTTATGGCCCAAAAGCAAAGCTTGTAAGTTCTTGTACAGCTGAGAGGTTGGTTCTCACTTGGACATAAGTGCAAGCGCAGCGCACATAATTTTCCAATTATCACTTGGGCGCAAGTGCAAGAGCAATAGAATACAACTGCTTGATTTTCTTGATCCTGTGTTTTACCAATTCTCACTTGTGTTGCTCTTCCTATTGCACTTACACTTGTGCTTACGTCCTAGTGAGAACCAGCCTTAAGCAAACAAGGTTAATTAATAGATAAATTGTATTGACAGCATTTTGAGAGAGTTTTTCTTTGCAAGGTATTGTGTTTCTGAGTGGGGATTATTATATGTTGTCATTTCTTCCCCTGCATCTCTAAAGTTCTACCACACATTTTAGATAATGTTTATAAATGAACATTTCATTAGTATATACACACAGGAATCAGGTTTGAGAAACATAACATAACATTTTTAATAAAATGGTAGGTTAGTGGTGTTTCGCTAGGTTATTTTTCAAATTTTTAGGGAAGTTGGGTAAATTTACAAATGCCCAAAAAGTAAAAACTTTAAAGGAACGTTTTGTTATTGTGTGTTTTGCTAGGTTATTTTTCAACTTTAAAGGTTGGGTTGGGTAAATGCATAAATGCCTAAAAAAGGAAACTTGTAAGGAACGTTTTGTTATTGTGTGCTTTGCTAGGTTATTTTTCAACTTTAAAGGTTGGGTTGGGTAAATGCATAAATGCCTAAAAAGGAAACTTGTAAGGAACGTTTTGTTATTGTGTGCTTTGCTAAGGTTCCTATTGTGTGGGAGGAAGTGAGTGTGACCCCAATTATCCTTCCCGATGGCCGCACCACCATTCCCCCAGCAGCCATCAACTCAATGAACAAGAACAAGATTGGCCTCAAAGGTTAGACCTGCTTACAGGATATACAAGTTCATGATTGAATTGTGTGTTATCCTTTACCTATATCTTATTCCAAACCTTACACTTACTTGTACTAATTTCCATGTTTTTTTTGGCAATTGAACACTGTGCTTAGTACCAATTGATTATCAGAAATTTGAGGAATATATAAGGCATCCATTTAAAAAGGAACGCCATTAATCTAGATATATATAACGGACACTCCCAAATGAAAGTCCTGAATTTCAAATTCTTCACTCAAACTCTAAATAAAACTCCATTTAGAAGACACCTCCAAATTATAGACTCATTTGTGGTCCATGCTTTGGGGTTTGTCTCTTGGTTAATATTTTGTCCATTTACAGGTCCCCTTGAAACAAAGATTGGAAAAGGACATGTGTCTCTCAATCTCACACTAAGAAAGTAATTGTCATTCTGATTGTTTTTTTTTTTATTAAAGACAATGCAATATTTTTGTTACATTATACCTTTTACAAGGAAGGGATAAAAGCTCATCACATTTTCTCACAAAACAACAACAAAAAAATATTAAAGTTGTTGTTGGCTGAAAAATAGACATGTTGCAAATGGGCTTTTTCCACAGCTAGTCTTTGGGTGGTTGTACTGGAAAGCATGAACTTTAAAAAGATATTTTTTTGTAATATTTTTTTTTAATATTAATTAACTGTGTCACCCAGAATATGGAATAGGTTGAGCTCCTTTGCAATTGTGTAAACAATTCAAGTAATAAGCTTTTTTTTCTTTAGGGATTCTAGAGGTCCATTCATTTGCTATGAGTAAAACAGCAACCACCTGTCTGTTTAGCTGCAAAAGCCCTTTTTTATAAATGAATCTTAACTTTTTCAGTTCCTTCAGTTCCATATACTGTATATGTCATTTGAATCCAATGTTGATTTTACGTACACATACACATTTTGGAAATTTTACTCAATCCATGACAATTAACTACTCCTGATAATCTATTATTATTTACTGTCTTGTTTAGGACATTTGAGCTTTATGCAAATGTGCGTCCTTGCCGGTCAATTGAGGGATATCCTACTGCTTACAATGACGTTAACCTGGTTACCATCAGGGAAAACACAGAGGGAGAATACAGTGGCATTGAGCACGAGGTAAGGCACTCCTTCAATAGGAAAGTTCTGTCACCAATTGAAGAAAAATTTGTTCACCAAAATGTGTGTTGCATTCCTATAGTTCATGTCCATAACCTATAGCCTATGCCATCCTCACCTACACTTCAAACTGCCCTATGCAGTTT
This sequence comes from Nematostella vectensis, assembly GCF_932526225.1. NCBI lineage: Eukaryota > Metazoa > Cnidaria > Anthozoa > Actiniaria > Edwardsiidae > Nematostella > Nematostella vectensis. The sequence continues at coordinate 6,467,544 of NC_064038.1, forward strand.
GTAGACGTGAGTTTGTGTTAGCGTGTAAGCACTGTGACTGGAGATGGTACCACATGCCATCACCCACAGTGTTTTTTCATGTTTTCCCTATACAATACATAACACAGTGTGTTTTGGGAGATAGGACGTCAAACTTAACATCCTCTTATCTGAAAAGACAAGGCATTCACAGTCCCCAATGGAGAGAGAAAAGTTTTTGCATCCCCTCTCCCCCCCCCCCCCCCCAAAAAAAAAAAAAAACACTGGCTTTAAAAGCAAAGCCCCTGCCACTGAGCTATTGCTGCTCTCTAATAAATCAATAACTTTTAACTTTTAATCAATAATGTTGAAATTCTTCCTGTTTCTATGTTAGATTTATTGCTGATGTGTGGGTACTGGAATGAGTATCATTCCATGCTTACTTGCCCCTGTGATAGGGAATCTCCCATCTCGCTATAAGTGTACAGTGGAACCTGGATTTTACAATATATGCCCCGGGAGAAAGAAATGCATTGTCAAATTGAGGTTTCGTTACAAATAGGTCCTGGGTTTTTTGATATAAAGGAAAATCAATTGAAAATATAATTGTAGTGAGGTCAGGTTAATTATCAAATTTTACAAAATAATAATATTGCTGTATTCTGTGAAAGACTGTACAGTTACTCTCTGTAAGACTGTAATCTGTATTTAACAAATCAAAATAGTCAAATCAAAATATCGATTAAAACAGAGATCAACTCTAAACTGGAAAAAAAACCCTATTAAAACAGTGATCAATTCTAAACTGGAAAAAAAACCTATTAAGTGGAAACATCTTAGGGTCCTGACCCCGTACGCAGTTCTGCTCAAGGTTAAACCAATCAGCTATCGAGCTATGATTTGGGGTTTGCACGGCGCAGATCTGCGCGGTTTGAGCCAATCAGACGTTATAGATCTCGGTGACATCAAGGAGGTGTTGACATATAATAACCAGACTACTCTGTATGACATAAATATCTGGTTATTACACGTCAACAGGGGTAAAGCCTTTGTTAATTCTCAAACAAAAGGTAAAACAAAACCTCTGAAAGTCTGAACGAAAACACCTTCCTTTGACTAAATACAATAAGCTAAAAAGGAGCGACATTATTTTCACAGGTCCTCTTTTATTATTATAGTTTCTCAAATTGATACTTTTTGTGTTTGATATGTGTATTATTTTTAGCTTACTTGAAAGGTGCTAATTTGGCGGGATTGTTTTGGCGCGTTAAGAACAGTGTTCTCAAATACTGGAACTTCCTTCGTGTATCTCCTCCTTAGAGTTCATCGATTAACTCCAATATAATGCCTTCCTTATTTTCGGAGTTTATGATATTTCTTTGAATACCTTGTATCCCAGAAGAGTCCTTGCGTTAATTTCCAATTTCAACTGGAAGCTTGGCAAGCCTTAATCGGCCACGGCGGACTTGTTACTTTGCTTTCGTTGTAAATGCGCATTCAACCATACAAATATCCATCTTTGGTCGCTTAATAGTAAACTCGGAATGATCAAGCCGGCTATAACGCGAGGCAACGCGAGTTGGAGTGCTTATCATTGCAAGTGGTCACAAGACACAAAGCGCAGTCCTGCGCTTGCATTAGCCAATGATGATACAATTATTCACTTCCTTTAGCGCAGGACTGCTCATGTATCAGCGAATCCCGTATTTAGCGTGATATCGGAACCCACGTGAACTGCTACCTAGCGCCTGGTTAATTAACCTGGTTAATCTACTCGGCTTAGTTTCGTATTTTAACTCAAACATATTGATTAAAAATAAACTTCTCACTACATCCAGAGTACTTTTCAATTATCTGTTAAGGACTCGCTTATTTTGAGAAATTTTGGGCTCGTTATGAAAGTAACGCGAAACGGCAAAACTTGAGCGCAGCCCTGCGCTCGCATTAGCCAATAATGATACAATTATTCACTTCCTGTTGCGCAGGACTGCTCATGTATCAGCGAATCCCGTATTTAGCGTAATACCGGAACCCACGTGAACTGGTAACAGAGACGTGGTTCTTAGCGCAGAGCAGAATTTTACGAGTGTTGCTACTTTGGTCTTGGGACTACACATCTCAATGTTAACCTATCCTTATCATGTTACTTACATGATACCTTTTAATTCGAGTTGAAACAGTATTTAGGCATAACAGTTTATTCAGAACAAGTCCAACAGCATTTTCGTCGGGTAAATTTGGATGCTTTAACGTGCTCGCTGCTCGAAGCTGTGAACATGAGACTCTATCTGCTACAAAAGGTCAAATTACGCAATGCGTGCAATCGCTTTCACAAATGAATCTACCTCTCATCTAATAAATGTATTTGTATTTTGGGCTTTCTTTCCAAACGCATTAATATATTTAGAGGAGAAATATTCACGCTTTACTTGACTACGTACGCGTGTAGAAGGAATTTGACCTTGCTAACAAAACCACAATTTGACAGATAGTGCTTGTTGTCAATTAACACCTTGGCTACTAGATAAGGCTCTGACAAAACAAATAGATTAGTGCAGTGACACGATGGGTTCCGATATCACGCTAAATACGGGATTCGCTGATACATGAGCAGTCCTGCGCAACAGGAAGTGAATAATTGTATCATTATTGGCTAATGCGAGAGCAGGACTGCGCTTTGTGTTTTGTGACCACTTGCAATGATAAGCACTCCAACTCGCGTTGCTTCACGTTATAGCCGGCTTTATCATACTATTGTTATTTTTGATTTGATAAGATAACAGCCGCTTTGCTAACAGTGAAGTAAAAAATATCTTGAAAGATAAGCACAAAACGGTGCAGTCGTGCGCGAAACTCGTAATTAACTCACAAGTTTTCCCGTTTCGCATCACTTTCATAACTATAGATGAAAGTGATGCGAAACGGGAAAACTTGTGAGTTAATTACGAGTTTCGCGCACGACTGCACCGTTTTGTGCTTATCTTTCAAGATATTTTTTACTTCACTGTTAGCAAAGCGGCTGTTATCTTATCAAATCAAAAATAACAATAGTATGATAAAGCCGGCTATAACATGAAGCAACGCGAGTTGGAGTGCTTATCATTGCAAGTGGTCACAAGACACAAAGCGCAGTCCTGCTCTCGCATTAGCCAATAATGATACAATTATTCACTTCCTGTTGCGCAGGACTGCTCATGTATCAGCGAATCCCGTATTTAGCGTGATATCGGAACCCATCGTGTCACTGCACTAATCTATTTGTTTTGTCAGAGCCTTATCTAGTAGCCAAGGTGTTAATTGACAACAAGCACTATCTGTCAAATTGTGGTTTTGTTAGCAAGGTCAAATTCCTTCTACACGCGTACGTAGTCAAGTAAAGCGTGAATATTTCTCCTCTAAATATATTAATGCGTTTGGAAAGAAAGCCCAAGATACAAATACATTTATTAGATGAGAGGTAGATTCATTTGTGAAAGCGATTGCACGCATTGCGTAATTTGACCTTTTGTAGCAGATAGAGTCTCATGTTCACAGCTTCGAGCAGCGAGCACGTTAAAGCATCCAAATTTACCCGACGAAAATGCTGTTGGACTTGTTCTGAATAAACTGTTATGCCTAAATACTGTTTCAACTCGAATTAAAAGGTATCATGTAAGTAACATGATAAGGATAGGTTAACATTGAGATGTGTAGTCCCAAGACCAAAGTAGCAACACTCGTAAAATTCTGCTCTGCGCTAAGAACCACGTCTCTGTTACCAGTTCACGTGGGTTCCGGTATTACGCTAAATACGGGATTCGCTGATACATGAGCAGTCCTGCGCAACAGGAAGTGAATAATTGTATCATTATTGGCTAATGCGAGCGCAGGGCTGCGCTCAAGTTTTGCCGTTTCGCGTTACTTTCATAACGAGCCCAAAATTTCTCAAAATAAGCGAGTCCTTAACAGATAATTGAAAAGTACTCTGGATGTAGTGAGAAGTTTATTTTTAATCAATATGTTTGAGTTAAAATACGAAACTAAGCCGAGTAGATTAACCAGGTTAATTAACCAGGCGCTAGGTAGCAGTTCACGTGGGTTCCGATATCACGCTAAATACGGGATTCGCTGATACATGAGCAGTCCTGCGCTAAAGGAAGTGAATAATTGTATCATCATTGGCAAATGCAAGCGCAGGACTGCGCTTTGTGTCTTGTGACCACTTGCAATAATAAGCACTCCAACTCGCGTTGCCTCGCGTTATAGCCGGCTTGATCATTCCGAGTTTACTATTAAGCGACCAAAGATGGATATTTGTATGGTTGCATGCGCATTTACAACGAAAGCAAAGTAACAAGTCCGCCGTGGCCGATTAAGGCTTGCCAAGCTTCCAGTTGAAATTGGAAAATAACGCAAGGACTCTTCTGGGATACAAGGTATTCAAAGAAATATCATAAACTCCGAAAATAAGGAAGGCATTATATTGGAGTTAATCGATGAACTCTAAGGAGGAGATACACGAAGGAAGTTCCAGTATTTGAGAACACTGTTCTTAACGCGCCAAAACAATCCCGCCAAATTAGCACCTTTCAAGTAAGCTAAAAATAATACACATATCAAACACAAAAAGTATCAATTTGAGAAACTATAATAATAAAAGAGGACCTGTGAAAATAATGTCGCTCCTTTTTAGCTTATTGTATTTAGTCAAAGGAAGGTGTTTTCGTTCAGACTTTCAGAGGTTTTGTTTTACCTTTTGTTTGAGAATTAACAAAGGCTTTACCCCTGTTGACATGTAATAACCAGATATTTATGTCATACAGAGTAGTCTGGTTATTGTATGTCAACACCTCCTTGATGTCACCGAGATCTATAACGTCTGATTGGCTCAAACCGCGCAGATCTGGGCCGTGCAAACCCCAAATCATAGCTCGATAGCTGATTGGTTTAACCTTGAGCAGAACTGCGTACGGGGTCAGGACCCTAAGATGTTTCCACTTAATAGGTTTTTTTTCCAGTTTAGAATTGATCACTGTTTTAAGTGGAATCTTAGGGTCCTGGCCCCATACGCAGTTCTGCTCAAGGTTACACCAATCAGCTATCAAGCTATGATTTGGGGTTTGCATGGCGCAGATCTGCACAGTTTGAGCCAATCAGATGTTTAGATCTTGGTGACATCAAGGAGCTGTTGACATACAATATCCAGACTACTCTGTATGATATAAATATCTGGTTATTACATGTCAACAGAGGTCAAAGCCCTTGTTACTTCTCAAACAAAAAGGTTTAACATTGGTAAAACAACACCGGAGTCTGTGAACGAAAACACCATCCTTTGACTAAATACAATAAGCTAGAAATGAGCGACATTATTTCCACAGGTCTTCTTTTATTATTATAGTTTCTCAAATTGATTCTCTTTGTGTTTGATATGTGTATTTTTTAGCTTACTTGAAGGGTGCTAATTTGGCGGGATTGTTTTGGGCGAGTAACAACTGTACTGTATGTGTTTGATGGGTGTCTTGAGTTTTTTTTCATTGTTGATATAGATAGAATCATTAATATCGTTGTATGGAGGTCAAAATTACTCTTGGTAGACCATATATGTATCGTAAAATCAAGAATATCGTTGTATCCAATATAGTAAGATCAAGGTAATTTCTTATACATTTCACTGTATTTTTGCCGGGAGAAAGGAACACCATCGTAAAATCGAGGTTCCACTGTATTTCTATTTTTTTTCAGGTTGTGAATGGGGTTGTGCAGAGTATTAAACTGATCACCAGGAAGGCATCAATGAGGGTGGCTGAGTTTGCATTCAGCTATGCCAAGGCCAACAACAGGGGTTCTGTTGTTGCTGTCCACAAGGCAAACATTATGTGAGCTGAGTGAAGAGTACTGTATTTCTATTTACTCTGCCAACAACAATTTCCAACAGTGAAATCAACTTCTGGCTTGCATTGTCCAAAGTCCTCATAACGTTGCCATTTGCTTGCCCTGAAATGTTTTCCAAGCACACCACCTCTCTCCATAAGGCACTGACCAAACAAATAGCACAAAGGGTTATTCAGTTAATTTGAATGATGGAAGCCAGAAAGAATTTAGCAGTCTGGAATTATTGAAAAGAGTTTGTAGAATGTTGAAAGTTGCAGTACAGTGTTAAGTCACAGATCCTTCAAATCTATAAACATTCCTTCAGTTAGTATGACTCTATTAAACCGGTGTTGAGTTTGAAGGGTAGTATACACCACACAAGTAAAACAGAACATACATACAATTTTAGGATGGGTACGATGCTTAATTGACAAAGTGTAGTTTTCAGCTGTAGTCAGTGTGTGTATATCCAACATTAAGCTCAACTATGTCGTCTGGTTTTATTGGATTGTATGCTATTTATTGCTTAAGTTTCTATGATTTCTTTTGGCATTGTTGTCATTGTATTTTTTCTATTTTTTAGGCGGCGCTCTGATGGACTATTCCTGCAGTGTTGCCGTGAAGTTGCTGAGAAGAACAAGGATATAAGATACAGTGAAATGTATCTGGACACTACCTGCCTCAATGTGAGTATAAGATGACATAGATGTTTGAACACTTTTTTTAACACAGCAGGCCATTGAATAGGGTAGGGACTTTGACTTTCTCAGTTTTAGGCAGGAAATATTTTCAACTTGCCGTTATTGTTATTCTTATTGGTCTTAATGATGTCTATATTGTTGTTTTTGTTGAGATTAGTTATAACTTGTTATTTCAAACTCTCTGTATTTATCAGATGGTAAAAGACCCAAGTCAGTTTGATGTTCTTGTCATGCCGAATCTGTATGGAGACATTCTCAGGTATAATCTTACTTGGAAAAAAAAGAAGTGAACAGCTTCTTGAAAAGTTTGTACATTAATATGGCTGATAAAAGAGTCCTATAAGTTTATTTTAAAGCACTTTCTGATTAGCGCTTACCTTTCTCCTACTCTTACATCTTATTCTGACCACAGAACATCATAAATTCTTTCCCTAGTGATCTCTGCGCTGGGCTTGTTGGCGGCCTAGGTGTCACGCCTAGTGGGAATATCGGTGCTGATAATGTTGCTATATTTGAGTCGGTAAGTAGAAATGTGCTGAAGCAATCTCTACAGTGATAAAACAAGAGTTTCAATCATAGTTACTAGTTCGCCAGCATTTGTAACAATTCCCCACTATACATTATGTCAAGCACTTGTCTTGTTGAGGTCACTGTAGGTACAGATGTAGCTACATAGATTGCTTCTCGCATATAGAAAAAGTAGCCGCCCCATGCCTGTCGATCTGGAGCCACCTGGCAAGCAGTATGTCTTGTTCCTCGCCAAGAAGAGATTTTACCTCCCTTTTATTTGGCGAGTTATAGTGCCGCAAGTATTACCTACGATCTTAGGAAATTTGATGGTGGCCCGTTAAGCAGGACGTTAGGGAACGCTAGATAGAGTTTTCCATGCGTGTGACATGGGTTTTTATTGTAAAGATACCGCAATTGCTACACGGAAATCCAAAGCCAAGACAAAAAGCCAAAGCCAAAAGTTGTTGTTGTGGTTTTGCTATCGCAGTAAAACTCTTCTTGGTCTGATCAACGATCGTACAAGTTTTACCGGTCAAAACTTTACTCTATTTCGGTATTGTTCCATTGACCAGGTTCACGGAACAGCACCTGATATTGCCAGCCAAGATAAAGCGAACCCCACGGCCCTGCTGCTCAGTGCGGTCATGATGTTACGCCACATGAAGCTGAATTCTCACGCCGACGCTGTGGAGAAGGCGGTACTCAAGACCATCAGCGAGGGAAAGGTAAGCCATCGTGCGATATCTGCGACATGTTACAATGTATGCCGTCATACTATGCGACATGATCTGATGCCATACGACATTATGCGATACCACGCGACATAGTACGATATTTTTAACACCCTATGGCAAAATCCCATACCACACGAAATGATGAGACACCATTCGACGTAATCCGATACCATACGACATCGTGCGATACACACGACACGGTGTAATGCCACTCGATAAAACATAATGCAATACCATGTGACGTAGTCAGACACCACACAACATGATACTCTACAATACGACATGATCCTCTACAATACGACATGATCCGCTACAATACGACATGATCCGCTACAATACGACATGATCCTCTACAATACGACATGATACTCTACAATACGACATGATCCTCTACAATACGATATGATACTCTACAATACGACATGATCCTCTACAATACGACATGATCCTCTACAATACGATATGATACTCTACAATACGACATGATCCTCTACAATACGACATGATCCTCTACAATACGACATGATCCTCTACAATACGACATGATACTCTACAATACGACATGATCCTCTACAATACGATATGATACTCTACAATACGACATGATCCACTACAATACGACATGATCCGCTACAATACGACATAATCCGCTACAATACGACATGATCCTCTACAATACGACATGATCCGCTACAATACGACATGATCCACTACAATACGACATGATCCTCTACAATACGATATGATACTCTACAATAAGACATGATCCACTACAATACGACATGATCCGCTACAATACGACATAATCCGCTACAATACGACATGATCCTCTACAATACGACATGATCCTCTACAATACGACATGATGCGATACCATGCGACATCGTACGATATTTTCGAAGACTCGCTCGTTCATTTTTAGCCACAAGCCACTCTTGAATAAAATCCCGTACGTCGCATAGATACGACATGGTAATCTTCATCGTACGATGTTTACAGCGCGGTAGCAAGCTATACAATACTATGCGATGCATGTTTCCATATGCCGGATCAGCCCGCTACTGGCAAATCACACTATCTATGGACTCACGAGTCCATTCGGGCCCAAGAAATATTTGTCAAGAGAGGATTCATCAGAACTTCGGGCAGTCCACCGCCAAAAATTATGTACCAAAATGATTATCGTGGTTTTACATAGCTTTAGGGAATAGCTTTTGATATATGTTGAAATGAGGTCGGTATTGTCTACACCGCCGTGGGAAAAGATTTGTCAAAGATTGTGAATTTATACAGGAATGCTATAGATCTGAAATTGATATCGAAAATAATCGAGAAAAACATTGTAAAAACTGTCCGATATTCTGATGGAACTTATCTTAATTGTTATATTCAAAGACATTTATATATATTTAACAATATATATAACATAAGTGTTTCCTAGCGCGATTTTTTTTTTTGGTATTTGTTTCAGATGATAACGGGTGACCTTGGAGGCAAAGCGAGCTGCTCACAGTTCACCCAAGAGATATGCCGTCACTTGTAGTTTCTCCCTCTTTACGACTTACCTTTTTTATCCATATCACTCTCAGCAACTAAAAGCATTTTATTTGAGTATTTATAAATACCTGAATACCTGAAATCAGCTCTTTCTGGCATAGAAACTTTCTTGTTGATTCGTATGCGCCGAATAGGCTGCTTTTTGTCGTAGTATTTTGCCAATAGCCGGAGGGCGTGATGTCACGTGATTTCGTGCAAGTAGCATATATCCTACGATATTTTCTGTGTCACTGACATGGGTGGGGCTTATTTTCAAATTCATAAAATGGCAGCCAGGTTTAGGTTCCGGACAAAGGGGTAACGAAATTGCGTGACTTTTGTATTTTTTGCATTACGTTCAGTATAAATTCGTTTAGAAATTATCATTAAAATTTATCAGCTTTGTAAAATATTCTTTTTGGAGAAGAAGTAACGCAGCCGTTTATGGTGAAAAAATATTTATGCTTTAATTCATGGGTAGTTGTATCATGCTTCTTGGCGGTTTTAAATGAAGATTACTATAGAATATTACATTGTGAATAATTTCTCAAATAATAAAACGATTATCTTACAGCATTGTTTTTTTTTTGTTTCCTATTTCCTTTTTTTCCTATTTTCCTATAGGGTTCGAGTAAATGCTCGATTAAGGCGCTTCCCTTGAATAAGCGCCTCCCGAAAAATATGAATACCTTAAATGAACTAATAAACGCCCCCTATCCATAGAATGCCTCCTATCTAATGAACGCCTCCCCTGAGCTTACAAGTTTGAACGCCCCCTACCCTCCCTCCCAGCATAAAAACAAACGGCATAGTATTCGGTAATATAAATCAAATTTAAATAAATCTGAGTTGAGTTTGAGACTTGCTTAATCTTAAGAAATGCTTGCTACGCGAGCTTTAATTTTTAACGTGATCCTGACTGAGACTAGAAACCCACTGCACTTTGCTTTGTTATATTTCCATGGTTTGTAAAGAACGCCCCTCTAATAAACGCCTCCTATCTATTGAACGCCCCCCCCCCCCCCCCCCCCCCCCCCCCGCAATTGTCAAGATTTTACGCCTTGAACGTTGTTCAAAGGTATTATTTTTCTAGAGATAGAATGTTTCCCTTGTATAAGCATGTAAGCACATCGCCTGGGACGCGTGAAAAAATAATTATTCGAGCAAGTATAGCCGATGTCGGCTCTGTTGTGACGTCACAAAAGCCTTCACTACAAGGTTACTTTGCGGTGATCGACTTCAAACTTTATCGCTGAATTCTTCTTCGTCAAAATAGCGACACTTCATCTGTTAAAAGAGAATTCTTCAGGGGAAGGGTACTTGCTTAGAACACCTAGCTCCTCTAAGAGAAACCTATGCTGAGAAGTGCGGTACAAGGAGAATTTTGCTCCTCGGAATCTTTTCTTGTGAATGATATCGTGTGTGAAGGAATTCGAGGGTTTTGAGGCAAGCTTTGAATCGTCTGTTTGTGAAATTGCTTTGTGTTGGGATGATGAAAGCGAGGGATGAACTCAACAAGTCATATCGACGACAAGCAGTTCGATTTTGAGCTTTTTACGGCGTATATGATTCTTATTCTCGTCTTTGTTGCCATTATAATCAAGTATGTCTTGTTCACGTGAAGTAGCGGATGCATTAATAATTACAAGTTCGCACGGAATACTCAGACCGTCACATCCTGCACTGTCTACACACCGTGAAACCCAATTTTCAAATGGTGGTTACACATAGCGAGCACAAATATGCCAAGCGTCATCTACATAAAGGGAAACAACGCTTACGAAGATGTAAACATCTACTCAAAAGTGTTGTGAAACGAATTACGATTTTCAGGCGAAATAACAACTATTGCACAAGCACATTCAAGCATAAACATTTTGCGGTGTTATTTAGAAATGCTTGAAGAAACTATTGAAATAACTTTTATCGCGAAGATAAAGCAGTATTATATTCCTAAATTGTCTTCAAACCCATTCTGGACCCGGTTGCATTTGAAACCTGATTAAAACGTACGCCGTCGTCGTTATTTGTGACAAACGCTGAGAACCTGTTTTTTACAAGAACCCGTATCTTTAGTTTTGATTTTTGTTATTCGTTGCCTTAATTTATTTTAAATGATATAGGAGATAATTTAAAATGATGGTTTTCAAAATCCCGCGTAACAAAATGTAATTGTTAAAGTGTAATAATTAAGCCAGAACAGAAGGGAACAAAGACATTACAGTGTATTAGTGTTAAGTAAACTAAATAGTATTTCACGGGTTTTTGAAAACCACAATAATTTTTTTAGCAGGAGATGTATGTACATTATTATGAGGACCTTTTTTATAAGAACGTCCAGGCTAACATGTCACCATATTTTAAGAACATGATAAGAACACGCCGAGGCGCAGATAGCAGCAAAATATTGCTTTTTTTTTACTCTTATGTGTTCTAAAATGAAGATGTTCTTATAAAAAAAAGAGTTCGCTCATGGTTTATACGTTTATTTCTAGGCTCGCTTTCCTGCTTCTGTGTGCCTGTATATGCCCCATGAGGCCAATGGAGGGGCGTAGCCAGGGGGGTGGCCAAGGACCCCCCTTTTAGCAGCCAAAAATACAGTAAATGCATGAGAAATTATCTAAAATACAGAAAAAAGGCCTTGAAAGTCCCTTTTGGGCTCCATCCTGTTAAAAATCCTGGCTACGCTGTAACAGTGAGGCATGTGTTGGTTGTGAATAGAGCCCCTCTTATTTCTTGACAAAGGTCAAACGGTTTTGGAAACATAAAATTGTGGTTTTAGAGGTTTACGTTTTACCCCTTTTAAATTTTCTAATACTACTTGAGACCTGATATTTAAAATCGATATTTGAACTTGAAAAATACAAACCCCACAAATTCATTGGCTAGAAACCCAATACAAATTTGGTCACAAGCCTTGAGACTTCATTCATGGCAGAATAATTGTCCATCAGGAAACAGGGGCAGATCTAGCTTTTCGCTATAGGGGGTGGGGGGGTTGACTCAGTGACAAAGGGGGGAGGGGGTAATTTTTTTGTTACAAACGGCTTTCTAGCAGCCCAAAGAGGAGGGGAGGTTAAACCCCCTTAACCCTCACCCTAGATCCGCTACTGGGAAACCCACCTATAGCTCTTGTCTTTGATAAGGGCTTTAGCCTGCTAGCTGCCTCTTCAGTTGATTTATTAGAAAATTACTGGAATCCCAAAACTCTGAGAATAGTCATTTCTGCATAAACCCACTTGAGATCCATCTAGCAGGCTACAAGGGATTTTAAATTGGACAACCCTTTGAAAGATTTGGATATTTTGGGGGGTTTTGAGTTCAACCCTTTCCCTCCCTCTAAGAGTGAGAAGCAAAATTTGAAAAAAAAAAGCAAAAAAAAAAAAAAAAATAAAAATGTGTGAATGTGTTGCGCTTATATAGCGGAGCTATCTTGTATGTATACACTCTTTTTTATGAGAAGGTCTAATTTTCAGTTGAGGCTGAGCCGTTCTTATTTTTGGAACATTTTAAGGCTGAAAACTTTCCTACGAATGTTCTTAAATTTCAGGGACCTTAAATCATACACACCAGCTAAAAACAGAACTACACAAATGATCAATAACAATTATTTTAAGTTGCTAGTATGAGCAAAATTTGATTCTTCATTATTAGAGCGATCACTCTAATAAAAAATATATATTTTGCTGCTATCTGAGCTTCGGTATGTTCTTAGCACGTGAAGACGTTCTTATAAAAAAAAAAGGTTCTAATAAAAAGAATGTACTCACCTGCGCTTAACATGTAACTAATTATTTGACAATAAAGATACAGAACTGCTTCTCTCATTTTATAATTGCGAGTGTGAGTTAGTATGTAAGCACTGAAGATCACTCTATGGGACACCATCCCCAGTAGCCCCTCCATCCCCCATATACAGGTTTAAAGCCGCATTGTCACCAGTGTACTTCCGGAGGTCCGACTGAAACCTCAACCGTTAAAAGACAAAAGAATCTATTAAAATCCGAGATATTAAACAGGCCATCCGCTCTAAATTATCAATCACATCCTCAAAGAAACTTCCAATATACACACTGGCTTGAGAAAGTGCATGACACACATGCATAGCCAAAATGAAAATGGCCCAAAGAGACGTGAGAGGGAAAAGAGGTGCGCAAATAGTTGTGGGAAATTTCATTGTTCAGTCTTCCTTCCCGCGACCCTTTGCGCGTGCGCAAAAAAAGAAAAAAAAAACGTAATGAAGTGGGTAAGAGACTGGCATGGAGTGGTCACCATAGTGCTTTTTGCTATCTATATCAAAGCTATTTTACGCGAGACAGGAATGGACCCATCTATCAGCCCACTTATCGCAATCACCATCTCCCAGGTAACACTCCAAGGCGATAAGCGCGCACATTATAAGTGTGTCTGGTTATTCAGTTGTCGGGCAAATTATCATCATTATGAAAAGAATATTGCCGCTAAAAAGCATTAATACTAACATTATTACGTTGGAATCCAAGGATTGGATTGGAACGAGATTTGATAACCTTTGGAAAGAAGACCAGGAGTTAGAGGTAATAAAATTAACATGAAAATTAGCTATCGATTAGAGATGAATATAGAATGGAGCCTTTGCACGTTTGTTAGCAAAACAAAATGAGGTCTGGTACCCAAAAAGTACTATAGTTTTCTCGTTTCTTTTCCTTCCTTCTTTTCTTTTCATTGGCCTCTTCATTGGCATAGGGTGTGTTGTCTGGTTTATGCGCTGACAAAAAGGCAAACTTAGGTCTGTGCATTTGCGATAACAACGCGATGTGTTAAGGGCAACATAAAATCTAGGGAAAGCTTTCGGTTCTTATTCTGAGAATGGCTTTTTTAAATGACTTCCGAGTATTTTCATATGTAAAGAAAAACTTTGCTATTATTAACAAGGTCTTTTACTGATTAGTGGTTTTATGCAGTCTGAAATGGAATAGAAATCCCCACTTTTGAAGAAAAGAAAACAGCTACTCGAAATTTAGAATCCTTCAACCCACAAAAAATGAACACGACTTCTCTTCAACAAGCAAAATAACAATTTTATTCCTTTTAAAGTTACAGAATGTTTTTTTTAATTGCTCAAATCAAGTCCGTACACATCAACACACACTCTGCCGGCGTTGTTGGATGTTGATTGGTTGACGAGGTCTTCGCCATACCAGACTTTCAACTCTGACTTCGGCCCAACGTAGTAGCCCTTGTCAAAACCGTACTGTAGGACGAGTTCCTTCGAGAGCGAGTCAAACACATCCCATGGAGAACTAATCGGATCCACTCATGTACCTGATTGAAAAAAAAAATGAAAACTTTTACAAGTCTAGATGAAGTTTTTTACTTTGTTTTTAATAATCCTACAATAAAATAGTCCATCAATGTACGTCAGAAAAGGGGCCAACATCCGACAAATTGCAACACAAGGTATTTTGACTGTTTCTTGCACAGAAAGTGTCCCTCTATAACATACTAAAAGTTTTAAAAAATCGAAGCAGGCAAACACCCCGAAAAACGGGATCGAATTTTCAAATGCAAGGCTTTAAAATTTAGACCCTGTTACAGGTTCTTACTCGTAGATACATATTAAATCCATGGAACCCGTTTCTTCGATTGAGAGGGAATTAGTACACGATGAAAATCGGAGCAGGCAAACAACCCGAAAAACGGGATCGAATTTTCAAATGCAAGGCTTTAAAATTTAGACCCTGTTACAGGTTCTTACTCGTGGGTACATATTAAATCCATGGAACCCGTTTCTTCGATTGAGAGGGAATTAGTACACGATGACCCTTTGCATTGGCCTTAGGGCGAACAAGCTAGATTGTTCATGCGGCAGGAGCACTAAACGTGCTGCAGTCCTGGAGGTCTCTCACAGGCCCGTACCCAGGGGAGTGCAGGGGGTGCAAACGCACCCCCCATAACGGCCGAAAGTCCACTTTGGGTTCTCAATAGACGTGCTATTTGTAGACAAAACTAAAAATCATAAGCTTGGTCACTCTGGTATGTAGCCAAATTCAACAATGAACGCCCCATGAAGACACTGCAAAGGCACAAAAAAAACATTCTGTTCTTTCGGGGCTGGTTAGATTTTTATCACAAAACTTCCTCCCCCTCCCCCCGGAAAAATGGCCCACTTTTTCGATTTCGTTAAGGGTTCACCCTGTCTAAGTCCCTGGCTCAGACTTCAGACCGCCTCTCTATCGCCTTTCCATTGGTTGACTTGATGGAATACTGGGACTTGGGAACATGGCTGCTGCTGAAGTTGGGGTTAGATATTGGAGGCTCCCTAAGGCTCTGTCCTGTTAACAGCTGCCTGTGCGCGGATGTAGGGTGAGGAGACAAGCTTCTTGAACGATGCCCCCTTTCCTAACCGTATTCATGGAAGTTGGTATCCTAACCAAGAAGCGCATGGATAAAAAGCAAATAATAAAATGGGAAATAGAAATAACATTAAACCCTAGCAGCTAATTCATGGCCGTCATTCCCCACATCTTCGTGTAGATTTGGATTTCGGCTCAGGGTAGATGTCATGGGCTTCCATACGGAATTATCGTCACCAACAGGAACGGTGATACTAATCCTGTGGACGATTTTACCGCAGCTTTCCACATAAGCAATCATATATTCGATTCTCCATCAGCTTCCGTGTCGATTGTGCCACAACCGCTTACCCTTGCTCAACATTTGAATAAAACTCTGCTTGTTTTCCTTTTTTGCTCCCCAAAAAATCCTTTTCTTCATAGGGACCGCCATGTTTAAAAGAACGTAGCGGAGGCTTCGATTTTACTTGACCTTTTTTTCCTGTCATGACCTCTGTTGAGAAGCCATCGGCATTACCGATCGAAACACTACGATACATTACAGCAGGAGTTTCAACCTTCGTGAAATAATGTGTCGACTTCCTTGGGCCAGGGTATTCAGTGTAGAAGAGCACCTCCATCCAATACATACTGTAGCACGGTAGATGGTGTTTTGGTATCCATCCAATGTGGACAAAATGACCTCGGCCAAAACAGGCTAGAGGAAAACTTCAGAGCTTCAAGAAAAAAATGTTGTTCAAGGTCTTCTGGGGATGAGCTAGAATTGGAACGCTGTAACATGTACGACGTCATTGTCAATGGGAACTGCCAATTGCGAGGTTGTGCTATCTGCTTACAAGATACCTTTCTCGGTCACTTTAGCGGTATCAACATTAACTGCGCTTTCGGCTTAGGCACCCGTGCAGGTGTTTTTCAGTGTAGAGTCTAGCAAAAAGGGAGATCTTTCCGCAAGAACTTTCAGAAATGTCTCAAAGGGTTAAATATCTACAAGCATGTAATGGTGTCAAAATTTTTGTTTATTTTTTTACCAATGTATTGACAGGATAAGCCTCTTCAGACTCCGTCTGATATCACTGTGGTCCTGCATTTAAAATCACTCGTAACAATTATAATTTCCCTAAACACCTGTAAAGATAGCTAAAAACCTGTGGATTTTGCCAAAAATATAAAAGCTATATCAGATAACATCGATTTTATCGAGATTGTGTAGAAATATATATTTCTTATCATTAATAGTGGTATAAATTTTGATTTTTTCAAATTATGTATATTTTTCGTGAATTTCATGATTTGGGATCCCTGTGGTTTCCCATACAAGCTTTGACATTGGAAAATTCGATGCAGTTTTTCGGGGGTGCCCTGATTTTTTCAAACTTTTAATATGCTATAAAGGGAGACTTAGTTTATACAAAAACGTTGAAAAACCTTGTTGCAATGAGTCCGGTCTTAAACCGTAGATTGACTGGACTAAAATCCAACAGCTAATTCGCCTTTTGGGTTCCTTGATTCCAAACTTTGAATTGTTTTGAATGGACGTAGCACTAAAATAGTTTCCAAACACGTCTCAAAGATTGACCAATCAAATAGCACTTCACGGGAGGCAGAAAGCAGTTATTGTTAACGAGTCTTACCGGATATGTCGCAGAATATGAAAGCGCAGTAAAAAAGCCGAGCATTTGGCAGTGAAATGTATTCTCAGATATTTATCAGCATTTTATCAGATAAATTTAATTTGTGTTAATAATGATTTCGTTTTTTTTTTCTATAAATAAATGGCAAAAAATCGCACTTACGTAAAATTAACGCGAGGGAAGATGACATGGTTTTACTTGTTGGTGACTAGAATGTTCAGCGAGTAATCTCTCAGAACATGATTGTTATGGCAGTGACTATCCAGGCCATGGAATGTTTTGTCACACGTGACAGTTCCACTGGTGCACTAGTTTCAGGGCGGCGAGAAACCCCTGGCGGCGAAATTTATTGATAATCCCAGGCTGGAAGCCCTTTGCTCCAAAGCAGACGGGCTCGTAGTTTAGTCGTCTTTCCCATTCACCTAAATAAGCCAACGTATAAATCGAAGGCTCTGTGAGCTTACCCGTTAATGCACGCCCAACACACATGGGAGACTTTTTGACTAGTGTTTTGACCATAGCGGTCACAAGCCGATACTATACTACTAAATTTAACCGGAAGTTAATCAATGATCCAAGGATTTTTGCGAAAGCACAGAAAGACCACAAACCATCCGACGATCGAGTGACACAGAAGTCCCCCCAAAAATCAGAAAGTAGTGCTTTACAAGCATTCACGAGTTAAAATGAATGTTATTAATAAAAGTACATGTGTTTCGGTAAAAAAAGACATGTCCTTAACAATTTTGGATTTCTAAAAAGCTTTACATGTAAATAACCTTTTAGTTTACTGGATAAAAGAGAACAACTTACCACTCGTGCCTGGAGCAGCCACAAAACAACACCCGAGGAGAAAAGCGACAAAAGCTGCTTTTGCCATTATAGAGTATCTTGAAAGAGTATCTTGATAAACTGCACCCGAGATGGCTGATTCTGTTTGTGATACAACGTCTGAGGGTTTTAGAAATTATATGTAGGATGCTAGTTACGTTTCACGAAAAAACATGTTTTGGTATAAACAACTTTCAAGAAGCAATGCCAAAATGCGCGGATTTGTCTGATTTGATTGACGATTTATGTTTTTGCTCACATCAGGGGGTAAATATGACCAATAGCGAGTTCCAAGGGTAAATATGAACAATAGCGAATTCCAAGGGTAGGGGATCAGAACTTGTTAGTTTAAATTCTGATAATAAATCACAAGTTTTCTTTATTTTTGCTGTAATTTGTTTTGTTTTGCAACGCTAACGTACTCTCTGTGTTTACTTAAAAAACTAGATCTTCAACTATGAAAACTAGACGTTCTTATAAAAAAGAGTGTATTTGAAATTGAACCCTAATTGAACATAGGAGGTATGGAGTATTCAAACTTCCGAAAAGTTATATTTCTAAAGAAAGGCAATCAAAAAGAAAAGCTATTTTAACAATCAGGCAAATCGATATTTGCTAAATTGTCACGAAAACTATTTCATGCTCGAAAACAAGGCCTTGGTATCTTAATTGTGACAAATACAAAGAAGAGTATACCATTTGCGGCCAGTTTATAACATATCAACGCCATAGAGGGCAGTCTGTATTTTGTTTCTTTGTAGGAAATTGCAATCAAGCAATAGGCAAGCAATTTCTTTCCATAAAGGAGAGTGGTTTTCAAAAACCTGTGAAATACTATTTAGTTTATTTAGTACTAATACACTGTAATGTATTTGTTCTCTTTTGTTCTGGCCAGCTGGCCTGACTATTACACTGTAACAATTACAATTTGTTTAATGGGATTTTGAAAACCACTCTAAGGTTGCACTCTTTATTTTGCATAGCGCTTGTATTGACGAATATGTCATGACAAAAACTCACATTGACACAGAACACGTTTTCGCAAGCCAAAGCTTATTCTGGATCTCGCTCTTGTCGGAAGTCCTAGAAGCCGATGTGGAAGGGAATAAACATACGAAAACAGGAAAAAACAAGCAATAAGATCACGTGAAGCTAAAGTTGAAAAAAGAGAAAAGATGAGAGGATTTCTGGCAATACGGATTACATTTTAAAAGTTGTTATTTTTATGGTCCAAGTAGATTGGTAGGGTATGGAATAGTGCGTTTAAATGCAAGGGATGTATACGAGCTTCCGCTGGATCTATCTTTTTTCATTCATTTCAATTCATCACCCCACTCTTCTTCATTGCTGAATATCAAAGCCCTTCCTGGGCCCTTAGCTACTTGGCTATTAATGAGGCTTGTAGAAATAAAGCCCCACAGAAAACAATGGAAACAGTGTCAATCATGCAATCGGCTACTGCCCCGACGCGCTAGCCGAAACCTCGAATAATCGAATAATAAAAAAAGAATAGCGCATCGCAGGAAAAAAAACGTATAACCAAATTGGAAGGAACTAGGTGGTTTATTATCAGAATTCGTCTTAGAAACTCTGTTTCTCCAGTCCTTGCGAGTTCCCGAGTGGAATTGTTCGAACCCTTGTTTTTCAGATTTACTCAATTTTGCTGGTTTTCGAACAGAAACATTCGGTGGCACTTTAGCTGGGTTTTAAATATAAAATATCGGTATAAGAAATGTGATGAAATGTGATGACAACCTTTAATTGAATCATCATGATACGGTTCTATATGTTTCAATAAAATAAGGCTAACTTCAAATGAATATTTTACATCCAGAATGGTAACAACAAATTTTTGCTCGTGTGCGCTCTGTAATTCTATATTGCCATTAAAAAAAAGATTTTGTTGCAGCGATATCGCGGTTTCAAACATCCAATATTTGATGCAGCGCGCACGAGACAAAAATCCCCGAGACAGTTGCGACAAAGATTGCATCAAAAATCGCAAGTGTAAGCCGGCCCCTAGAATCCTAGCTACCACCGTATCTACGCCTTTTCTCTCATGGGAGTTTGGGAATCCTTTTAGTATTTGTATACAAATATTTTTTAACACCATTCCTTCATGGCCCTTGGTCTCAAAGTGACCTTCTGCGGGTAAACTTATACGCCGAGCTGGTTGCTGAATTAATAACTAATTGAAAACATTGAGGGTAGATTTCGTAACGACACCAAAACCATCTAAAGAGTCGAATGTCAATCCCAAAGAGTTCGTGCCACAATCTCTAGATTCATGTTCTGTTACTTTATTTTCAGGGATGAAGAAACGGTTGCGTTTCTTCAAAACGCGCGCTTTATTCGTGGTTGGTTCGCTTGTGATCTACTTGTACTTGGCGGGAAACATTGGCGGGAAGCATGCAAGTAACACAGGTAATCTGTAATGGTTTATTTGCCATTGAAATTGGATTACACCTAGCGGATATTTCTATAAGTAAATGGTTTTTTTTCTTGGGGTTTCTCTGGTCTTCGTTGGTGTTTATTTTTTTATTGGATTGTCAATAACTGGTACAAACATGAAATCAGCTACATGATTGGACTACATATCTTTTGTAGTTCCCTATGATCCCTACTTGTAAATACCACAAACGCACGCACAGTTTATCTTATTTCTCTCCGTCTGAGACGAAATTTAATTAACTATAAAAAAATATTTTGACATATGATTTTTGCAGAGGCATTTTATTCCCTTAAAAAATA